>NW_010107899.1:42245-80529 GCF_000699245.1 Pterocles gutturalis
GCATATGAACTTGTCAAAAAATCTGTAGGAGCAAATTTAGCCCCTTTAATTACACTGAATGATCACTTCATAGGTTTGATTTTGTCCCCCTTTATTCTGGTTGATAGTTCCTTACTTTGAGTATCCCAGGAGGCTGAGTGTGACTGGAGCTCCTTGTGAACTCAGATGGCCCAAGCAGCCTTACCTAGCAGATAGCAAGTGAAATATATATGTATAATTATTAATTTTTGCATGCAAATAATCAGACTAATTTTGCCAACCAGGAGACAGCTACTAGTAGAAATACTTGGATGTTATGCAACAAATTTTAAATAAGGAATAGCTTTTCTCTTTTTGAATCTACATACACCTGTGGCCATTTCTCAGGAATGTTTTAAATAATATGAAACCTGTGTGTTCTTCTGGGAAAATCTTTCCTACTGTTTTTATTTCTACACCTATTGTCTGAATAGCTCCTACCCACTGTTCTCACGCATCTAAAGGGCTACACGTGTGCAAGCCAGGTAACTGCTGGGGCAAACCAGCACATTAGATGCTTGCAGATCCCACTAGAACAGGCTCTGTACTTCCAGCTGAACCAGACTGAAACGGTGGGAATGATGTTTCTAATATTATTACTTTATTGACTTCCACTTGGGAACTATCTGTCAGAGCAAGGCTGCCTGAATGACAACAGAGGGTTTGTGCTCCTGGATGATCTGAGAACCTGTGCAAAGCGTCAGCCCAAGGAGATGGGAAACTGAAATGGTATCAGCTAAAGAAATGCACTACTGCTATGCACAAGGCATCCTAAAACCTGTGCCTTAGAAATTTGTTAGTGATTCAAAGTCATGGCAGGAGGGAAGCAGCAGTAGTTGTTCAGGCTATAGCACTGAACAGTCATAAATTGGTCCAGAAAACTAGTCTGTTTTTTTGTCTCTATTTCTGTCTTGGGCATCTGTGTGGGATTCCTTCCCACACACAGTCCTTGCTGCTGGTGGTGGCTAGGTAAGAAACACAAGTGGAGACACCTTTGTGTGAGAGGCGGCTGCAGCTGTAAATGTGTCGCTAACAAACCATCTGCACATGACTCATAACTGCTTAACCTGGGGGAAGTTTGGAAAGAAAACTCATGGTGTACAATTAATAAATAAAAGGCTTTTCTTTTTATGTTACTCCTCTCTAATTGCTTGGGTGTTGCACAGTTCTACTTATTCTACATTTCAGGTGCAAAAGATATGATGAGGGGGTTTTCCCTTCTGAAGACAGCAATTTTAATGAAGTAATATGAATGAAAAGGTCCTGTTTTTGTTAGGATTTTGATAAATGGGCATTTTGCCTTCCACTGTTAACTTGTAGGTATCCTGAATTGTTGCTATCTCAATTTTGGACCATTTTATGAAATGAATTCAATGTAAATGGTCACATTGATCACGAAGCCACCATCTAGCATTTCATATGTGCAAATTCTAAAAATACTTTATAAATGTGTTTGATGGTTTAGGTTTTTGTTTTTGTTTTTGTTTTTTGTTTTTTGTTTTTTTTTGTAATTTCAGCACAGGTCTGTTGCAGCTAGGTACTTTGCAAATGTCTCCATAGTATTTGGCAAGGTACCTAAACACTGGCCAGTGGTGCAAACCCATTCTTTAAGATTATTGGATCCTTAGATCACAGGATCTTACTTAGCTCACAGTGTGTGGCTGTTAACAGTGGACACATATTTCTAAGGCAATAGGAAAAGACTATGGGGAATAAAGAGTTCCCTGTAGCAGGTGTGACTGTAAAATACCTGGATCTCATCTGTGTATTGGTATCAGGCCAAGATGGGACCATGACATAGAGCAACATGGCACTACACACTGTTTCTCAAATCTCAAAGACAGACCTGTGCTCACCTACTTTCTTTAAGTCCCACCGATGTCCACTTTGTCCTGCTATTAGGATGGTCCATCTGTGATACTAGCTCATGCGCTGGTAACGCAGAAAATGTAGCTGCACAGATGAACATGAACTCTTCTGCATAATCTACACAAATAAAATGTGACATATCCCATTTCAAGTTAGATACGTCCTTGAAACAATAAGGTCAGTAGTAATATTGTTTTGTGCTTCATGTATGATCAGTGGAGAGGAACAATCATCTGCAAGAGACTGCTCTGGTCTTCACATCTGAACACCCTGCAGACATACTTGTCTCTCTCTCTTGCCAGGCTCTTCATTGTCAGTAATTTAGGTACTCCTTTCAAGAGACGTTACTTCAAGAATTTTGAGGCCAGCCAGATCACAAAACTTGAGGCGCTGTTGCAAGTAGGAATGCCAGCAAAAGCTTTCTGCAGTGCTTTCTGAAATATTCAGGATATTTTCAGTGGCTGATGTCTGAGAATTGCAAATATTGATTTTTAAATGGCAGAAAAAAGACTCAAGTAACTACTCCTATATTTCAAATAAGGTGTCGTTCTCTTCCCTTAAAAGGTCCTTTCACATTTTTCTTTTTCTGACTTCACTGGAAATGACCATTTGAGGTACTTCAGTAGAAGAATTAGAAGAATGGAGCCCGAGCTAACACATTTAAATGAAGGTAAGCTAGATACCTGCTTCCCTCAGTGGTTCAATTGTATCTGTAAGAGAACACTCAGGAGACATTAGTTTCTCTGTACCTCACTTTTATACTACAGTATGTTACTGTGTGTGATAGGTCATTTGAATAAATGGGAGTTTGTCTAAAGACCTGCTCTTGCATGGTTAATAGGAAGATATTAATGGTTTCTTTGGCACAGTACATGCTTGCTGCATGTTTCTCATGTTGCACATGTTAGGGAGCTGCTGAATCCATCAAGCTTGTAGAGTTGAAGCTGCCATAGCACCATGCCCCCACATCCAACCAATATTGGGACTGAGTACATATTCCCAGTAGGCACACACAGAGCACGTGTACACATCACATATATGCATACACAGCTGGACACCCAGAGGACACAGACAGAAACACAGAGCGCTCACAGAGAGACAAGCAACATCAACAGCCTCATGTTGCTCCCCTCTCTGGCTGAACAGGGTGGAGGTCCACTAATGAGAACATACACATACATGTGCGCAAGGTGGGTCCTCCAGCAGCCGGGGTCAGACACTCAATCTACCCAGCCACTACCCATATCCCAGTCTTCCCATTTGCTGGCAACTGGACATATGAGCTCCTGAGGTTGCAGGTCCACTCCACACACACACACACACACACACACACTCTGGGTCTGGCACCATTTATTCTTTTATCCCTCAGTTTCCCTGATCATTCTTCCCTAAATCACCTTGATGTCTCCCTTTCCCCACCTTTGGTTGCTCCTTTAGCCATCCCATAATAAGCCCTGTGGAATTCCAAAATACTCTTCCCAACACCTCATAAAGTGTCCCACACTCCCTAGGCACCTCATAACCCCCCACAGTCATCAGGCGTTCTGGAGAGCCTTTAGGTTGGTGGCTGGTGCTGGGTGTTCCTCCAGCCCATGGGGCTGAGGCTCCCCTGGGACAGCCCTGGGGGAGGATCAGGCAGGGGGACCCTTTCTCTGACCTGGCTCTTGGGGCTTCTCTGCCTGCCTAAGTGCCACTGAGCACCTCTGTGTGTGCGGAGGTGGGCCTTTAATCACATAACCTAATGAAGTGCAAACAAAACACTCACTATGGTAAGTATAAAGTGTGAAGTGGCAGCCTTCTCATGGAAGACATGCCAACCTTGGCATGAATTAGGGAAACCAGATCTCGCCTGTTCTGGGTACCCACAATTCCAAAGGAGAACATGCACACACATATAGCAGCCACGTGCAGTCCTGCAGGTGCCAGAAGCTAGAAATGGCCATGGGGGCAGTCACGTCCCCCAGCAGCGATGCAGCCCCCACCTCCTGCTCTGTGTCCCCACGTGCAGGGCTGTGCCAGGTCCTGAGTGCCCTGGATGGGTGGCAGGGCAGTGTGTGAGAGGTAGGCACTGTGTGGAAGGAAGATGAAGAAAGAGTTTCAAAGATCAGGGTGTGAGATGTGATGGGTCTTCAAGCTTGGTGGCGCATCCTCACATAGGTTGTCATCCACGTTCATTAAGTAATCAGCTGCTGACCTCCTTTTTGCTTTCATTTATTCAGTCATCACTCTGTCAGGGACTTCAGTGTATGAGGAGCTGCATAGACCATGCTGAGCAGAACTCATCAAATAATGAAAAAATAGCTTGGGAAACTGTCCACAGAACAAGAATCTGATTAGCTCGTATCTGCCGTCTTGTTATTCACTGCTTATATGTGCTCCAACAACTGAAAATGTGGTGCATATAAACATTTTAAGAAAGCAAATTTCAGGCTTTTACTCATGACTACTAATGTCAAGGAATTGTTCTGTCATTCATCTTTTGTTGAAGCAGAAGTATGTTGGTTTTTAACAACAGGTTTTTGTAACAATACCTACTGCTGCAGGTGCTGAAGCTCTGCCCATATCAGAAGAGTTATCTTTTCTTTCAATTGCAGTGCATGAGATCCATCCAGAAAAGGGATTGCAGCATTGCCAGATTAAATACTTGCAGTTATACCTTCAAAGATAAGGCAACATCAAGTGACTTTTAAAGAGACTAATCACAAAGCAGAAGTGCTTTGATTAAATCCAGCTTTGGTTAGGTACTGGAACAGTCACTATGATCAATTTATGAATAATCCAGGGCCCAAAGAGAATCATGAATATGGTTGGTCTAACCCTTACAAGTAATGAATATATCAGCATAAAGCAGGATCAGAGACAATTTGTGAGCAGAGAAAGGTTTTAAATCTTCTTTCCCATGCTCTTCCTCCAGATCTAGCTGGCTTTCAGGTGTACTGATTAGTAATGAAACTGAATTAGTAAGGACTGGCTTTCCTTCTACAAACACCTTGGACATCTCCATTGCCATGTGACAGCACAGGACAACCAGTGCAGTAGGCAGATGAGAAAATAATGGACGAAGCAGAGAGTATGGAACAGAGGTAGAAGTGAGACATTTCTATATCTGAGGTGATTTTCAAATGGGTCAGTGTATCTGGACTATCTACAAACAGGTTGTCAAAACCTTTTTTTTTTTTTTTTTTTTTTGCAAAAAACCCTTTTTACTGTAACAGTAAAGACAATCAACTAAAGGATGAAAATGCAACACCGATACTGCATAAATTATTCCAAAGAAACAACAAAACCCTCCTCAAAGCAACTTTTACCCCAGAAAGGGAGGAGAGCCAGAGAGACCACAAAGGCCATTGGGGCATAGTTTCTGGCATACGCAAGCATGTAAATAACAGCCATGAGGTCTGAAATTGCTAGCAGGTATCTCTGGATGATATCAGACACCACTGAATGCATAATACTTCCGGATGAAAGCTTACAACTACAGAAGAAATATGTTCCAAGATAGATCCTTGGCAGGACTTTGAAATTATTTAGCGCTGGAAATGTTGTAAGTATTTAGTCACTGAAACAAAAGCCTCAGGTCAGATGTCTAAGATGCCTTTGGGAGGTGCAACTGTATGAGGTTAGGAAGCAAAAGTAAATCACTGGTCAGCAGATATGAACAGATCGCTTCGGACCATGCCAGGACAGTTTTACTGCTCTATTACAAACCATGGGTGAGCTCCTGTTCTTATTGTAGGTTTTGTCTTTTCAAGATATAGTTTGAAAGTTCGCAATTGTAATTTTGTCAGAACCAAAAAGCCCTCTGGAAAAAAAATAGAAGCAAAGTTCCTGTTTCCCGAGATTGTAAGAATCAACTTCTATTTCATTTCTGTAAAAGTTTTTTGGGTGTCTGAACAGTTAGTTAGTCACACCTTCTAACGAAGGCTAATTGTACCCTAACAAGGTTTTTCTTTAAAGGGAAGGATAAATGGTTCCTTAGCCTCTGGTTTGTCTCCACAGATGCAGCCAAACTGCTTTTCACTAGGGTCTTTACAGACTTCCACTGCAGTCTTTCGGCTGTGATTGTACCGCTTCTCCTAATGAATTCTGCCCTGCACTTGGGCCACGTATTTACAAACAGTCTCATCTTGCTTAGTGGCAGTCCTTTCTCCTCAGTTAAAGTGGGTGAGACTGCCAAGCACGAAGCACTGCTGAATTTGTGCTGCTTTTTAGCAATCTTTGTCAAAAGGAGAATGCAAAAGTTAGGATAATTCATATATTATTTCCTTCAAACCTTAAAAAAAAATTAGGATTGCTTTGATGGGCAGTACATTGAAAATTATATGAAAAGGGGTGTGAGACGGTGTGGTTAAGAGCCTGCCAGTGGATCCTGATGTAAGTGACCACCCAGCCCCCACGAGATAGGGGGAGCAGCACAGTGCAGGGAGCCCTGCACCTTCTGCAAGCACCTGCAGGAAAAATTCACGGAAGGAGGTCCAAAGATATGGACAAAAGGAGTGATTGCTCAAGAACTGCCCTGGAGTTTCACTTCTACACCAATAACACAACCAACACTATGGCAGTTCTGCAGCTCCTCTCCTGTCCCTCTTGTTCACTTTGTCAAGGTAGTTGCTCTCTTGCCCGCAAGCGTAACCTGCCTTGCACAAGGGAGGAAATCAACCGTGCTGGGGTCAGGTGCATCACGGCATTGGACTGTGTGTTGGCTTTACATTAGTAAACATATCAGAGCCTTAATTCGCATGGTTCAAAATGTGAGAGTAGTCACAACCTGCTTTTCTAGTCAGAAAACTAGAATGAAATGCGAACAGAAAAGATCTCCCAGACTTCAGTAGTGGCTACAAGAAATTCTTTCCAGGTGCAGGAAGAAGCAGCTATGACTGGCTGTGGTACACTGGGACCTCACAGGTCCCTCACAACAACAACAAAAAAAGCCTGTTCTGTGTGTGAGATTTCATCCAACTTGCTTTTGTTTGCTCTAGGACCTTCAGCGTTGTTCAACTTTAAAACTGTGCCTTCTTCCTCCCTTCTCAATTCCCCCCGGATAAACACCGGGAGGAGCCCAAGGAGCGTGAGAACACTGCTATTTTTGTGTTCATAAAAATTTAGGAAAGGCAAAATTAAAACATGCTGACAAATGCACATCACAGCAACTGCCTTCTCTGTGTGATCCCAACATCTCTGTAGGCAGTTTTTGACCTTCAAAGGTTTAGGTGCTTTTATCAGATCAAGAATTATCCCCACCCAATGGAGGATTTACACCAGGAGACGTTTATTGGAGCACAGTCACACTTTCAGTGAGTCTGCCATATGTTATGGTATGCTGCTTACATGGTGTGTCAGGCCAGCTCTAACCAGTTATCCATGTTCACCATTATGTGACTTGCACCTTCTATCTCTGAAGACAGAAATCTTGAAAATATATCTGGAGTTTTTTTCAATTAAAAAATAAGCTTGTATGACAAAATGTTAACACCATACCTTAAATCTACATGCAGATACACTAACTTTTAATAGGGTTCACAACCACTTCCAGGAGCTGTGAACAGGATGCCCTGAGACCCATTTCAGCATCTGTGCCAGTTGCTCTTGCAGCCTTTCGGTGACTCTGTACCACCCTCAGTTTCAAATTTTCTTTGAAAGATTATTTCTGCAGTTGCAAATCCATATCAAACTATAAATTGCAATTGCCTTCTTCAGAGCACAGCTCAAATGAATCTTGATTCACTAACAAGATTTCTTTCCTTTTAAACTTTGCAGCAAATTTCACGTTGTTTTTGCTTCTTCAGTTCTGCTGATAAACAGGATGATATTGTGATTGCAGACAGTTTTTGAAATCCGCTGATTGGGCTTGACTTTGCCTCTCTGCCTCCGTGTTTTTTGTATTTTTTTTGCAACAATTTGGTCAGCGTAACCAACTGACTACATTGTGAAATGGAGTGAGGACTGTGCAGGAAAAGCACAGAGCCCCACAAACTTTGGCCAAGCAGTATTCATAGCAGCAAGCCTTATTACTGAATATAAAGGAGTGTCATGAGACTACATTATATTATCTTTCTGCTGAGTTTTTTTTGGAGGTATTTCCTTAGTGATCCTATTTTACCTACTGTAAGAGGATGCTGATGTTTGAAACTGGATAAATGTCCTGTCTGAAGCACATTTCTTTGTAATTAATCTATGTAAATGTTCTGGAGTCAAAGCAGTCTCTGGTTGTTCCTAACTGCACAATCCTGCCACATTTGTATCAGATTCAGCTCTAACATCCACTGTTTTACAGCCGAGTGAGAAGAATCAGATGAGTTTCTGAGAGAGGGAGATGGGGAATTAAGGATTTAAAATTTTAATTAATCCAGTTCAAACATGAAGCAGAGGCACAGAAAGAGCAAAACACATTCTTATTTCTGCAACACACACAAAAAAAAAAATGAGGGACAGAAACTCTAATTTCGGTAGGGCATTACATTTGGAAAGAAAATTGAAACTATTGATCTGTTAATAATATTTTTGCCTTAGGAGCTCTTTAAACATAGTGTGCAATTCCATGCCTAGAATTTCAGTTTGGTACCATCTTCTTTGCTAGTATGAATGCATGTAAATGAAATGACAGAAAAACAGTAGCAAATATAAGATTTTTGTTCACTATGTCTGAGTGCTATATTTGCTGTCAACACAGCAACTCTTAGAAAGTCGAATCATGACTTAGTGGGTGGCATCTTAGACGAAAGATAGTAACAGCCAAAATAAAGACTTTCAAAACCCAGTGTGCAGTGCATACCCATGGCAAGCACAACTGCTGTGTTATATACCTAGCATGCTCTGTCTACTTTACTGAAATAGGCTGAAGTTCCTTGCTAACTTGGAAGCAAACAACGTGGTTTTTGTTGTTGTTGTTGATAAAATGCAAGACAAATTATGTGAACTGGTTTTACAAATAATAAAAAAAAAAATTAAGCCACCATGAGAAAATCCTACTTCTTTAACAAATTGCTGGAAATATGGAGACATCTGTAAGATGCAGTTTCTTCTGTGGTCAGAGAGGTTTGAAAATACACAGAATTATATCTGCAAGAAGGAAAGTGGAGATAGATTCAAATATATCTAAAGTGGCCCAATTGATTTAGCAGAAATGTATTTGATTCTTCATTACCTTGCAAATTTTCCTTATCTATTTATCTATCTATCTATCTACCCATCACATGAGCTAACCATCAAGACTCACAGCATTTTCAGTGTACTGGTCCTCACATCATCCAATGATACACCTCATGTCAGAAAAATAATGTCAGAAAAATAACATTGCCTTTATGTAGGACAATCCTCCAGGCTCAAACATACGATCAACTTAATTTGGTTTACAGAGCTATCATGTGTCAGTTCAGCTCTACTGCATCTAAGCTCTTAACTTCCAGAAAACTCAAGTTAAGATGTGTAAGCTTAAACCCTGTGTGGGGAGACAGATATTCTGTGTTCACTGTAGAAGAAAAGTTTGTCACATACTAATATACACCCTAGAAAGACCATATATGGCAAAATTTTCAAAATTTTTTTTCCCCAAGGAATATTTCCAACATTCCTGGAAATTTCTGCCAAACTTTTTCAAGACCCATGAAGGTGCTATGTGCTAAGCTGACCACGGCACTCCAAAGCTCTTGGTAATGTAGGAATCAAACCAGTGTCTAAGGTGAGTTTGCTAGGCTGTCAGACATCAGTTGTGTCTTTTGCATGATGTAAGCCTTTTGCATGATGTCAGCCTTTTGCCTCGTGGAGCACGGATCAGGACATGGGAAACTTCAGTTCTTAGGCAGTCACAGTGTGAAGGCAAAAGCAGCGCTTTCAAGTTTATGAAATTCTTGTTGAATCTTGGATGTTGGGCATCTAGGAGTGGCAGACTCATGCAGGCAAAATGGAGGAAATTATAGCTTTGACAAGGAAGGATAACGGGGTTTCAGTCCTTCCTGCTTTAATTATTTCTACTTTCAGTTTTGGGAGGAAAATTGTTGTTTGCATTGGTAAATGTGTTCTATTCCATTTTATTCTAATCCTTATAGTGCCCTCATAAGCACTACATCTGAGCAACAGAAGTGCATCACTTGGCACAAGCCACTGCCAGACACACGTGGTTCCTTTTTTCGCAGCTGGTCCTAAGGAAGAACTGTTTGCCATATTGTGTTTTGTTCTATATTGCTCTTTTTTTCTAACATGCACCTATCTAGGTTCACAGACTGGAGCCTTTCTAAGTGCTCAAGTGCCCCATAGGTAAGCTGGTGTATACCAAAGTCACAGGATAAATATCAGCTCTAAAAGTGCTGTCACTCAAAATGTTAGCACCCTTGCTATGCACTGGTGTCTACTGGACAGGCAGGTACTAACAGCTCCCACTCCCTAAAAGATGGCATGTGAAGCAACAAAGAGCTGAACTGGCCCTTGCATAGGCATTTGGACTGGTTGCTTCCAGTTGCCTACAAGAGCATCAGAGGCAACCCAGGAGTCACACCAACGTTGACACTCCAACTCTGCTACCATCTGATCCCAGGACGTTAACATTTTTTTTGAAGTGGTGGTGAATGACAGCCTCAGTGGCTCAATTGCTGAAATGAAACAGATTATCTTTGTCTCATGTGCTTATGCATAAAAGGTTTGCTGTTCTTCAGTCTTGTTTTTACAGTACTTAGCTAGATAATTTCTAATTCAGCACCTATAATTTGCAGATATCTCATTATATCAGCAACAATCACCCCTGAATCTCTTTTATTTCTAGCTGTCTGGCTGTTGATGACTGAATTATCAATTAGACTGGTTAATGAAAAACTAAAACTAATCTATGTAATAATAAGAGTTATCTAAAGAGACTTTTACAGGGATATAGAAGTTGCAGAGGCTTTGGCTGCAAGGGTTATTTCCACAATGGGGAGAAAGGGTTGCAAAGGACAGCAGCCACACCAAGGAAGGGCAGTGGGCTTGCTAAAAGGCGGTGAAACTGAGTTTCAGAGTGAATCATTCAGGCTATGAAACAGGCAGTACGCACTGGGACAGAAACCATGGGGTCTCTTTGCCAAAACATATATGAAGACCTTACCTAGGTTTCAGCCCAAGGACAAGTTTAAGGTGATAGCAGCTGCACAGGGAGAGGTGAGGGATGGTTAAAAGACTTCCTGCCTTTCCTGGCGGTGGGGATGTCTGCAGGCTGACATAACCCTTCATATAATATAGGGCAGCTATAATATTCAAGAGGTCACTGCATGAATGAAGACAGTGTAGGCAGTACAGGACCTATACCTTCAGGGCTTACTAAGATTTTTAATAAGCACCAAAAGCCATCTGGTCAACTGAGCGAATGTTCCACCCAGTGAGATTTCCAGTGTAGTAATGTTAGGATGTTCTTGAGTCCGTTTGTATCATTGAGGCACAATTTATAGAAAACATAGAGGAGGTTAAAAAACGGAATAAAAACTACCATACTGTTTCTAAACATATTAGAAATGTGGTGAGCCCTGGTGCCCCATGGAGAAAGGGTATACAAGTATGTCTGCATAGCAGAAGATGTAGTTACCAGGGGTTATTGAGTATATGAAGCCTGCAGCCCTGCAGAGTAACGTAACAGAACTGCAGTTTAAAAGAAGACATATTTTTTTCTGAAAAAAGAAACATATTTCAAATTGGGCAAGCTATCTATCTTCCACTTGTGTCTTATTATTTTTAGCTGACCTTTGTTATCATTAGTCACATAACAAATTCATCTGCAAACATAGCTAAATCTGCATTTGATATAGATTGTATCTATATAAGGCTCAAGAAGAGATGTATTTTCTTCCCTCATGATGTATCTGTCACTTCACCAATTTGGAGATTGCTCTAATGCATTTTGGGTATAGATTTGAAATGGGAGACAAGTGGAAGCCTCTCTTTTTTTAGGGAATACTGCACTTTTCTATTTGGTTTCTTCTGCCCAGAGAGGTAATAAATTAGATGGATAGACTCTCATCAGTAGTTTCCTCTCCATTTCTCCAGGCTAAGTGCTACTATCAGACCCCCATGCCACAGCCTCTTCCCTTGGCAGTCCTAGCTAATCCAAGAAACAGCGGCTGATTTAGTACCTGGACCATCATGTGCAGAGTGGACCAAAGGTGGATGTGTTAATGTGGCATTCTCCTTGTGGTGCCCTGCCAGCTACTGAGCAATTCCTGTCCTATTCCTACCACAGCTGCTGTTGCTGGAAAATAGAGGTAACTGAGTTTCCAGTGTATTTCTCCCATTTAAAAAGAAAGTTCACTGCTTGGGAGGTGTATCATTTTGCATGTCTGACACAGAGCCTTTTAGGAGGTGGCTTTGAAGTAGGTTTTTTGACAATTTTTCTTTTGTGTGTGTGTGTGTTTCTGAGTTGAAATAATAGTCGAAGAAACCCAGTGACACACCTATAAGACAAAGCCTCTGATTCAGGCTTTTTAACGTACTCGTATGTTAGTTTAGATTTTTCAAATTGTTTTAACAGGTAGACCTTGATACACATAAACTACTCGTCCTAACTCCTTTAGTATCTGAATTGCTTTGTTGCCATCAAGTGGTTTAAGGAGGCATTTCACTGCATCACGCCTTGACAAGCCAAAACAATTGAAGGTAACTGTGTCAACCACAATTTAAAAAGGTGGATTTAAAACACAGACAAAACTTGTGGAGTAGCTTTTCTTTAGACTCATACTGACTGGTTTGAGGAAAGTGAATTTTTTTTCACTCCAGCCACAGTGATTATAAATTATCACTGTCAAGCAGATGTTAGAGAATATGCGATTTATTTATTCTAGCTTTCACTTTCTTGGCCAAGCACAACATATTTGTAAGTGAATGTTATAGATAAATGTTGTTACCCAGCACTGTAACTAAGTCAATGATTTTTCTGAAGTATCACAGCGTTTTGTTCAGCATCTTAATTCTGTTAAGGCAATGACAATGATGTTCATGTTTTTAAGGAGTTTCTGCTTTTCTATTGATAACTGTTCCTTACAATTAATCTTACTCTGATTTCCAATCTTCTGTCATTTTCACTGTATTTACAAGTCATGTTTCTTAAAGCACCATATCCTTATCATTTGTTTGTATTGCCTTGCATAATTTTAAGTACAGAAGAGCTTTGCTGGCTACATATTTTCAAACTGCAAAAGCCCCTTTGAAAAGCATTAGAAAGGCCTGTCTAGTTGTCTACTTGTCAGTTTTGTTGACTGTTTTCCAGCTCACCAGTGAGATTTGTTGGGGAGTATATTAGTAGCATTCAATGGAAGGCATCTCTTTCATTATTTCCACATTTTTCCCCAAATACAGCACAGTGGCAACCACTGAGATTTTGCTGTACATAGAACTAAAAAACTTTAAAGGAAAAAATAAAGTTCTTAGTATAATCCAGCTTTAGACTTTATGTAAGCTCCACACAGACCTAACTTAAAATTTCCTATTTTTATGTAGTCTGACAATGAATGACATAAAGAAACCAAAGGAAAATGGTGTACCTCTAATTCTAATTGAGTTATTTTTCTAGTGATACAATAAAAGAACTGAGGATGACTTTAAGAGGCTGAATACTTACATTGCCTGAAGGCCGGATAAGTAATTCATACAGTAATATTTTATTTAATACTTAGCCAATTTTTTGTTCATAAATTGGGCTCTAATAGATTCAATGCAAAAAATATATCCTTTGGCAATTAAATGCATTGATTCGTAGAGTGCTTGAAAATAGCTATCTGTGAGCATTTGATATCTGATGTGTATTGTTTAGTTTGAACAAAAGAAGCAAGTTTGTAGATTGACTAGATTTGATTCTTAGAATCAGATTTTCAACGTGAGGAAGCCAATTTGCAAGGCCTAATGACTTCCCAAGATCAGGTACTAATAATTGCCTGAAAGGGTTTTTTCTCTGCAGACGGTTCCCAAAGTCATCCTGTTCTGTTTGCTGGCAAATGAAATGAAGCAGTCCAGATGGAGGGGTAGCTCATTTAATTTTGTTTCTAAGCAAATTTTAGAAAAAATATTTTGTTTCTGTAAATTCAACTTTACCCTTCTCTGTCTGCTGTTAGCATGAGAATTACTCAAGCAGTCCTGGTTGGACTAGCTGGACTGTGTATAAGTGACTCAGCAATGTCGTGTCTTGAGACCATACAAAAACAGCCTTCCAAGTACTGACTCAAGAGAAAACGCAAAACACAAAAGAATATTCTTCATGCTGTTTCAGAAGAGCCCATTATTTTCTCAACAGTACATCAGGTGAACTAAATAACAGAACAGTGAGGTGCATATTTAAAAGCCTGAAGCTAGGAAGAGGAAAATAGGTTGCAGAACTCAGTTTTTTATAGTAATTTTGTTCCAGAGAGTAATGAACATGCATAACCTGTAATACCTAGAGCATTAAGACAATCCCTCACTTCTTAAGAGTTATAATTTGGTTAATCAACTATAACTTATAGTATAATTCAAATTCATCAGGACTGAGTACATCTTTTTATCTGTGTATTCATATGTCCATATATACATGTGTATACGTATACACATGCTATGCATAAAATTACCCATGCTCTGAAGAAGAACCAAGACTATATCAAAGCACTTTGTGGGAATTCCCATTCATGTTGCCTCGTCATGTCATGCCAGGGCTATGTCCATCTAAAGGTGGACATCTAAAGATACAACAGGGTATGAAGGTGAAATACCTTTTGAATCTGCTGCACAGGTTGGCTACAGGCTCAGACAAGCACTGGCAGACCTGCATTGGTAAGAAATTGTATATACGCGTGAAAAACACTAGCCTTTTTCTACATGTCCAGTTTCTGATCTTGCATGAATTTAAAAGGCAAGAAAACCTCTTTCTGAGCTATTCCTTATATATAGTGGCTCACACAGTTACATCCTTCCTTCCTAATTTGTATTATAAAATACGACTTATAATACAGAACATTTTGACAACTAATGATGAGTGCAGTAGGAGTTGTAGAGATTAAATATATGTTTCTAGGATAGACTGGTATAAACGGCAAATGAGGGGATGATACTTATATATTGAAAGGATGGATATATCAAAAAGGCCATGTTATGGAGAAGGCTGACTAGCTACTTCTGATTAATCTCCTATTCAATAAAAATTGGATGGTTTTCCAAGTCAAAGGCAGCATATTTAAAATTTTAGAAAGCAAATGAACCAGGTACATGAACAAACCCAAGTGATTCACTGCCAAAGAATGGAGAATAAAAAGTAGAAGACCTTAGTAGTCCCTAAGTCTATTCTCAAAGAAGGGTCAACTATTACAAGACAGAACTGAGGTAATGAATTTAACAGGATTCAAAGGGGAATAGACGTTTATCTAGATAACAAAACACTCACACTTATGTCTGTATTTTAGAAGACCTGTGGGTACAGTCTTGTGTTGGATGCTACTTTATTAAACATTAATTTCCATGTAATTTTTATTTTAATTTATAGAGCAATGAAACTGGACAACTGAAGAGAGGCACTGAAAGGTGGGATTAATGAAAAAGACAAATTAGACACCTCAACTGATAAATAAGCAGTCAATTTTAATAAGAAAATAATAATCTGCAAAGAATGGCAAGAGGGTTTCTTTGCACAGTTAGAAATACTTATTGAGTTGAAAGAACTGCCTCCTTCTGCCTGTCATCCTGCAGCATCAGTGCAGAGAATGAGACCTTCACTGAACAAAGTGTGCTCTGTCGCACGGCTAAATGCAGACTTGCATCACTCTCAGTAAGACCAGGAATATGCCTGGAGGTACATAGGTAGTACCTAGTACCTACCTAGTACCTACTCTGACAAGCAAGTCTCCAGTCAGCAGTGGTGTGAGCAGATCCGTAGGTCCAGGTAGCACTTTGTGTTTGACTGGTTACGGAGAAACAGCACAGGCTCTCTGGAGAGCAACAGAACATGGACTGCTCAGTAGAGTCTGAACGGGCTGGGCACAAGGGGTTTAAAAGAGAGGATTGAAATTAAAAGCTGAATTTTGGAAGTGGTCAGAAGAAAGAAGCAGCTTGAGTGTAGAGGGCATGGGATTGGTAAAAGCTATCTGCCAGGCTGTCATGCAGAATGGGCACTCTGGGGACAGAGATACAGAGGTGCACCTGGGAGAAAAAGTAAAATGTGTTTTGGTTACCATCTAGTTGTACCAATTAATCAGACAAGGCTATGGTGTGGGACAAAAGGCTAGAACAGGGATGCATACTACTATTCCTACTACTACAAGTAAATAGTCTCTTGTGTTTGAAGACATGATATGAATTTTTTCATATTTCCACATGCTCTCAGAAATTAAATCTGCAAGAGAAGGTCCAAATAATCCAGAATCTCTCACCCAAGGTTTTCAGTGCAGTGCTCCATAAAGGATTATGCAAAACACAGAATAGTTTTGTGAGGCCTGTAAATTACAGCTTGGTACACAGAATCAATTTAGCATAGCTGGATGTGTTTTTCCAATCAATCTGTATTGTTCTCTTCTCTGGGATGGTCAAATATGGCACACAGACCTTGCACACATGTGAAAGAGAATTAAAATGACACAAACCAGCTTGATTTTATTTTTGTAGTCATTCAAAAACTGTAATAGGCATTTGTATTGCATATAATTAGAAATACACATTATACAGCTCCCTACTATAAGCATAACAAAAAAATTGATACAAGCAGTAATAGTAGTGGATAGACTAGTGCAATATGGGAGCAGTTTCTTTCAGATTTTTAAACTTTATTTTAGCACATCAGCATTTCTAATGCCCTTCTGTAAAAGGCTCTGGAAAAGGAAAGGAGATGTGAATCACAGAATGGCTGAAGTTGGAAGGGGCATCTGGAGGTCACTGGGTCCAGCCTCCCTGCTCAAGCAGGGTCGCCTAGAGCCAGTTGCCCAGGTCTGTGTCTCCAAGGAGACTCCACAACTCCTCTGAGCAACTTGTACCAGTGCTTGGTCACCCTCACACTGAAAAAGTGTTTCCTGATGTTCAGAGGGAACCTCCTATGTTTCAGTTTGTGCCATTGCCTCTAGTCCTGTCACTGAGCACCACTGAGAAGAGCCTGGCTCCGTCCTCTTTGTACCCTCCCTTCAGGTGTTTCTGCACATTGACAAGATCCCCTGAAATTTCTCTTCTGCTGGCTGAGCAGTCCCATCTCTCAGCTTTTTCTTATAGGAGAGATGCTTCAGTCCCTTCATCATGATAGTGCTGGACTATCTCTAGTATGCCCATCTCTCTCTTGTACTGGGGAGCCCAGAACTGGACCCAGCACTCCAGGTATAGCCTCACCAGTGCTGAGCAGAGAGACAGGATCACCTCCCTCCACCTCCTGGCAATGCTATTGTCTAATGCAGCCCAGGATACCATTAGCCTTTCTTGGCTGCGAGGGCACATTGCTGGCTCTTGTTGAACTTTGTGTCAAACAGGCCCCCCACATCCTTTTCTGCCAATCTGCTTTCCATCTGGGTGCTCCCCAGCATGTCCTGGTGCCAGAGGTTTTTCTTCTCCAGGTGCAGAACTTTGTACTTCTCCTTGTTGAACTTCGTGAGGTTCCTGTCAACCCATTTCTCCAGCCTGTCAAGGTCCCTCTGGATGGCAGCACAACCCTCTGGTGTACAAGCCACCTCTCCTAGTTCTCTGCCATCAGCACACTTGCTGAGGGCATGCTCTGTCCCATCATCCAGGCCATTAATAAAGATGATAAATGGGATTAGACTCAGTATTGACACCTGGGGATACACCAATAGTTACTGGCCTCCAACTAACCTTGTTCCAATGATCACCACACTATGGGCCCAGCCATTGAGACAGTTTTCAATCCACTTCAATGTCTGCTTATCCAACCCACACATCAACATCTTCTCTATGAGGATCTTATGGGAGACAGTGTCAAGGGCAGTCTAGGCACACAATGTTCACTGCTGTCTCCTTATCTACCAGGCCAGTCACTTAATTGTAGAAGTTTATCAGATTGGTGAAGCATAACTTCTTTCCATCAAAGATTAAAAACTTGCAAACAGGTAGGTCATTGGAGACTTGCTGGTGTGGGGCAGTTCTGTGATATTTTCCAGGTATTCAAACAATAAATAGATAACAGGGTGCTACCCAAACACAGGCCGATTTTTCACTGTCCAGGAGTGTTCATTTATGCTAGGAAAAAGTAACTACCTTACGTCTGTCATGACAGTAACGACTCTAGAGCATGGAGCCTGATGGTGAACCAAGCCTAAAGCCCAGTGTTACAATCATTCTGTAATAACTTGGCATGACTTCTTGTGACAACTAGTCTGTTGCATAGTTCTGCATTTTCAAATGTGTATAGCCAAAAAACCCCACCTGAAATATAAAGCATAACTGAGAACGCCAGTTAAAGAATTACTGTAACAAAAAGCGTTGCCATAAAAAAGCCACCATTTATGTTGAATCATCCAAAACAAGTCTGCAAGACTAACTCAAGCTTGCTGTAATTTAAACATGTTTTACAGCAAAATATGCTCTGGTGATCATTTATAGCTATAGTAAACTTAGGTATTAAACATAGATATTATTACTAAATGTAGTAACAATTGGGTCATCACTGAAGTACTGAGGCTGGCAAAGTTTCCTGTGAAAGCGATGGGACACTCTTCTGACTGAGTTTTTGAAACAGGCAGCATCTACAGCTGTAGTTGTTAGAGGGAGATCAAGGCCTTGCTTTCCATTTCACCCATTTCTCAATTTTTTTTTTTTTTTTTTTTTTTGCGGGAGGCAGGTTTTATCATATTGCAAATATTCTTCCAGACAGATAAAGACTTTCTTGAGAGATAATCTGATGATCCCTGCTCTGGCTTTCCTCTTTTAAATACAGCTCAGCTGATGAGTCAGCTGTTCCATAGTCTCTTTTGCCATCTGTTTTGATTTAGAAATTAGTTTAAATTACAGATATGATTCTCATCCATTCTTCCTTTTCCTGCTGTTTTTAAAGAAATTAATTTCTAGTAGGAAAACAAGAAAGAGAGAGAACTATTTGATTAGCAAACATCAGTAAAAGATGTAATCATTTACTACTGTCAGAACAACTTAATTTGTCTTCCTCAGTTGGCCTTAGAGGAGTATCTGTCTACTTTTGATTTCATAGAGAGTAATTGTTGGGGTTGTTTTGTTGGCTCAGCTGGACAATTGTATAATAAATGAGAGAATATAGAATGAATTCTCAATTTCTAAAAAAGACAGACATTCAAATAACCATCTAACTGACAGGCATTTGTGCCGGTATATTCTTGTAACTGCAAACCATATTTTTATACTTAAGAAAAAAAAGTAAACTTTTCCCACAGTGCCTAACAAAAGCAGCATGATGAATTTCATGACGCAGGTTAGCTGTCAATATGCCACCGATTGTGGACAACTTACCACCAGAAGGGCTCCATGAGGTCTCACGACCATGTTTCAGATACAAAGCCTTCTGAAAGCAGCACTCAATGGTTGCTCACCTGTGGCACAAAGCATTTATGTTGTCACACCTGCGTGCACAATTAGCAGACAAAATATAACAGGTCTGTGCTGTCAGTGTTGCTCGTTCTCTGAAGCCATTCTAGTCACTGAGTTCAAACGGACTTCCACCTTTTCCCCTCTGCAACATGCACAAGGAAATAGTATAAAACTAAGTTGTATGCTTGTACTTGCAATCTCAGACTTTTTATTATATATTTGGTCCGAACTGCAGACAGTGCATGGAGAAACTCCACACTTGGCAAGGAGCTAGTTCCCATTTCACTTTTGAAAAAGTGGCGCATACATCTGTGAAAATATGGAGCCAAACAATGGAAAACTTGTTTGTTCCGATCGTCTCACAAGTCTTATTTGCATTTCCAAAATATAATACGCGTCTAAGGTTCACAGCCATGGTGCAAGTTCCATATACAAACTTCAGCATTTGTCTGACAGGTAGGTATGCTAGAATGTCACTGTAGTTAAAGAAAATGAGTAACATGGGTAGGGATCTAACCAGAATCTCAATAAACTGATCGGTGATGCTATTGTACACTTCCCCACAATACTCCCTGATACATTTCAAAACTGGAAAGAGCATTGCATGTATTTCTGTTTCCATTCCCACTCATTTCTTTGCTGATGATTTCTATTAAAGTTATTTGTAATAAACACATCTGTTTTGTTGAATACTTGAAAACTGGCAAATATCAGAAGTTTCTGTTCTTCTGGACAAGTACACATAACCACAATGATGTTTTTATGATTTGAAATAACTTGGAACTATAAATTCAGGAACAGGACAGGCAGATGATGTTGCAACACTGATTTTCATGGCAATATATCTTGTAGAAGTACCATAAGCTTGTTTGTCATATTCTTTACTTTGGAAATAGATGAAAGAAGAAACAGCAGTATTAACTACAGATCACTCAGGAGATAAAGAACATGTCCACAATGCATAAATGAAAAAAAATACTGACTGATAGTTAACAAATTCTTATATACATCACATCATTATTTATGGATGATAAACTCTTCTATCTGTTGCTAAGCATTTGGTTGGCAGCAGATGAAAAAGAAATCTGCTGTTGATTCGGGCACAGAAATATAATGTTACTCAGCAACATAGTTACAAGCATTGTAAATACTGCATATGGAAAAATCTACAAGGGGCTGTTTGGGTGTGTAAGTGATTAAAGTTCCGTGTACTTCATTGTGTAAGGTCAGCTGTAAACACTCATTAATCTTGAGTCTATGTCATATATCTTAGCTGCTTAGCCCTTATTTCTTTTCTTGGAGTATCTCCTCTTATTCTTCTGTGTGAGAATCTTTAAAATACTCCTATGATTAAGTCCTGGTAGAGGTCAAATGCAGATCTCCAAATTGTCATGCCATTCTGCCTCATATTTACCTGCCTAGATGGCAATGGTCCTGTCTAGACCATGAAACGGAGTGAATTCTCAGCTGAACAACAGTCATGGCAGCAAAGGCCACTTGTATCTCAGTCATGTAAATGTCTGAGTATAGTATGTCTGCCTTTGAGCATCATTTTAAAGCAGAATGTGCTAGAGATGGTTGTGAATATAGATTAAAAAAACCAAACAGTAGTAAGTCAATAAGGATAATGAATTAATTTCAAGCCTGTAGTCATGGTACTGGAACAAAAGCAGGTTTAGCTCTGATGTAACTGGAACAGGCTGCTACACAGGACTGGATCCATTAACATATTAAACAAGGTAGAGATGTCTGCAACCAGCAGTAGGTGGATGGGGAAAGTGACTTGAGCTGCTCTAGCCATCAGGATAGCTATAACTCAGGCATAGGGATAAAGGAAATGCTGTGCCACTATTTATTAGTCTAATATTCTGCCTCTGGCAAGGGCTAATACTATGTGCTTCAGAGAAAGGAAACTTAAAATAGCTGATCATTACGCTGCAAAGGAAACCTTTCTCCTGTAGTGAAGGATTAGTTGCCATCCTGCAACAGTAAAACTGTATTATGCTAGTGTACATATTCATCTCATGCTGTGGATTATTCTATTGTTTCAATTAACATTTATAATTTAGTAATGGGGTAGCATGACAGGTGATATCATTATCACCATATACAGCTGGATTTAAACTTCACGCACAGGGCCTGTTCCCTTATACGCATGAGAATATCCAGGTCCTCCCAGCTCACATAAAGGGCACTGGTCTCAAAAAGAAGAACAAACCTAGTTTTATGACAGCAGCAAAACAGGTCACGTTTTATGTCTCCATTAGCATTTAACTGAACTTGCCCTCACATGGAGTGAGCATGTATCCTGGCTACTGCTAAAGTTTCAGACTTTCACCTCCTCCTTTCCCCTCTCTTCCCCAACACCTGCAAAAGTGGTTAAAGGAAACCTACAATCATTTTGCTTCTCAACATGTGGCTAATAGCTGTTTCCAACTTTCTGATGAGTTCATTCAGCATCTAGCAGAGGGGCAGATTTTATAAGGTGGGGGAAAAGACAGGACAGCTACTGCCCATCATCCCTGGTGATCCCTACCCAGAGAGAAGCATGGAGGTCAAGGCTTACTGTGCTTTGCAACCAGAGCACCCATCTGGCAGTGGCAGTGAGAAGGAGCTGAGTCCCTGTCCCTCCTCTGAGAGCAGCTCTGCCTCCTGCAGCAGTTGATGAAGGGCAGGACCTGCCTCCAACTGCTTCTCTACAGCTCTGTGGGCTCTGGGGTGAGAGATGGGGTGAAGGAGTGCCTGCTTTCCAGAGCTCACCTGGAGTCAGACATCAGTCCAGCCTGAGCTTCTTCCTCCTGTCAAAAGAGGGGTTCACCTTCAGGGCGATAACTTTTCTTAACTTTGCTTTTCATGGCAGTGGATGTCAGGGGTGGCAAGAGGGGACTGCCCTGCCAGGTTTGGCAAGTCGGGGGCTGCAGATGACAGCCAGGCTGGCACGGCACCGAGGGGCCACTGTCCTCCCGTGCCCAACCAGGAGAGCAGGGCAGGGCTGGAGAGGGGGACCGGGGACCCCAGACAGGTCCCTCATGATGGGGCAGGTGGAGGGTGTGACAGGAGCGTGGTAGAGCACAGGCCCATGACACACGAAGCAAGAGCATGGGCAAGGCGGGGAGGGACCAGCCGAGGCTCTTCTTCCCATGGCTGATCCACTGTCCCGTGTACCAGGGGACAGGCAGCCACAGCTCTTAACAGGGGAAAGAGGCTATTTCAAGCCTCTTGGTGCTCAGGTTTTGCATTTGGCCCATAGCCTTTGGTGCTGCAGAGCAGGACTCCCCATGCCACAGACATCCTTTCTCCTTCTGCACTTGACGAGCTTCTCCAGGGGCAGGGTGATGGCTGGAGGCCAGCAGGATCATGCCCTGTCACCTTCCCTTTTCCCATGCATCTGTGCCCAGCCAGGCATCACCTGCTCTGAGATATTTGTTTTGCAAAGTGATATCAGTGAGGTCTCTGCTGAAAGACACTGCAATAAACACTTCAGCGTAACACTGGGACTATTATTAAGATCTTAAGTAAAGCTCTTTTTGTTAAGTAAAGTAGAACAAGGAAAAGAAGAGATAATACAAGAATAATTTAAGATTAGAGAAAAAGAAAGACAAAGCCTCTAAGCTTTTTATAATATGTAGCTAACCAGGAAATACTTTTTTTTCAGTAGTATTCTCCTGCTGCATAACTAAATTGTGAAATACTGCCATCATCTGGATGATTAAAAATACAATCCTGATTTTTTTGCTACTGTTGGGCAAAAATATTTGAGAAAGTAATAGAGCATATTTCTTCCTAAATAAAAACTGTGCCAAATCACAGCAATGAATAAACAACTAGTTCCAGGGATAGAGGACTGTGGCTATATCTGTGATAGTCTACAGATGTTATGACACCAGGCTATTAGACTGATAGACGTGGTGTGTGTTGGGGAGGTCTTAGGGGAAGAGAGGGGCAGATAACCTTCAAGGAGCTGATAAAGAGCTCTTACAGAGCTTGTCTATTTTTGAGAGGAATTCATAACAAAGGGCATGAAACTTCATAGTTTTCTTCCAAACGTAAACTTTCTTTGGAGTCATGTGTTATTTTGAACTTGGTATCTAATTTTAGGTGCCATTTCCTCCATGCTCCTTTTCTTCTTTCACTTCCTACTATCTATCAATGATAGATAAATTTGTAGGTGTACATGCATTAAAAAATTGCTAGTCTTAAATATCGTCACAGACTCAAATCTCATACCAACTTGGGGGCATAAGACTTGTAAACTAGTTTTTCAAATACTTTTAGGTATTGTGCAAAACTTGGTTCTGTTTATTATTTCTGTATTCAGTAAAAGGCTGTGGTTTAATTCCATTTTAAAATATGAATGATCCTTTCATGCATGTACTTGAGCAAGTTTGTTAAATGAACTGAATCTTCATTGACTTTTTAAATTAACAAGTGCATAAATGACTCAGAGAAGGGAAATCTACTTCCTTTTTTGTCCATTAGAGAAAAGCACAACCTTCACACATTAAAAAATAAACAGAGTTATTAATTCCTTAACATTTGAAGTCAATCCAAATGGCAGATAAAACCATGAAACTCCATATTTACTAATCTAGAAAATATATGGCTCTCCAAGGAGGGCTGTGAAAACATCTTGGGAATACTAAACAGACAAACTGTGTAGGCTCAGAACAAATCCTTCCACAATGGAACTCGATTGCCACGGCATCTTGAGACTGTCAGCAAGCTGCGAAAGACCAACTTTCTAAGGCCTTTCTGAAACTTGGGGTTGTTAGCTGAATTTCACTTGCCATATATGTACTTGAATATGTATTTCCTGTACACAAAATACTATACATCTAGCAGTTATGAGAATAGAAAGGAGAGTGAGCAACTTAAACTTAGAAAGTTCATAGTTCTTGCAGGATGAAACCTGTGAAAGTGACAGCAATCATTGATCCTCATATGTAGATACCACCATGTGTTATTGCTTACTCTTTTAACAGTAATCTCCTTATGCACCTGTATAAATGAAGCAGTCTGAAATACACAACCCTTCTGCACATGTAGAACAACTAGGAAATACCAGTAGCTAAAAGGTAGTAAATACAAATCAACATACTTTTCTAAAAGATTATTATCCAGTCCAGCACAAAATTATGGGGGTGGTGAACACAACATATCCTTCAAATGAGGAAAAAGATGGTATGCATAACGTCCATATAAACCAGTGTAAGCCCAGATAAGATAACCACTACAAATGATATGAACTTTCTTGTCCCAGAGCCAGTTGATCAAACACCACCAAAGTTTGCAACCCTCAGAAAGCAAATATTGGGAACTGCATTTAGCTGTGTTCATCTATGTATTATTGAAAAGAGTCAGAAATAGAAGCAGAGGATAAACTTTTGAAGTAAATTTTAGAAATCAGTATGCAAAGCATAAGCTTGGCTTTGGAAAAATATGTGAACTTGCTACCATCTTTTTCAAGGACAATGTTATGCAAAGTTTTCCTGGTTTCAGCTGGGACAGAGTTAGCTTTCTTCATAGTAGCTAGTGTGAGGCTGTGTTTTGTATTTGTGCTGAGGAGAAGGCTGACAACAGATTGATATTTATAGGTGTTACCAGGACAGTCGAGGACTTTTCAGCTTCTCTGATGTGCCAGTGTCTGCAGGTGCAGAAGCTGGGAGGGAGCACAGCCCTGATTACTGGCCTAAGATTCAACCTTATGTTTAGGATTGAGACCCAAATTGGCCAATGGTAGATTCCATACCATGCACATCATGCCCAGTATATAGATGAGGCTCTGTCTGGAAGTTCTCTTTCTTGTTCTGAGTTGTCTCCTTCTGGGTCACCCCTCTCAGGGTTGTCTTGGTCTCTCAGACACTTGGGCTCTTATCTCCATTCCGGGATTGTGGTTTTGGGACTCTCCCTGCTCCAGGATCACTAGCCAGGAACGAGCTGAGCCTTGGTCATCATGTGGTGAGCAGTTTCACTGTGTATCACTCATTTGTATATGTTAGTATTATTATTTCCAATATTATTGTAGTTTAGTTATTAGATTGTTCTTATCTCAACCCACGAGTCTCTTTTCCCTTTACCCCTTTAATTTCCTCCCCATCCCCGGGAGTGGGGAGGGGAGAGGGTGAGAGAGCGGTATTGTATAAAACTACAACACAGGTCAAGTAAAACCCTATGCTAGGGATGTTGGAAAGATGTGGTTCTGGGCTGTTGCATAGCAGCTGCGTAAGTAGTAGCTTGATGTGACATTGTAGAAATGAATGCAGGGGCTGGTCGTGGTCTAGAAAAGAATAAACATCCTCTCTCTTTCTGTGAAAAACTGTAAACAAAGATTTTGTGTTCATATATCCATGGAAGATTTATTTTTACAATAAGTTTAATTTTTTGCAATAAATATTTTCATTTTGAATGACAAATTTTTGCTTTGTGCTTCAAGAACAAACATTGTCATCATTTGGGGTACTTTAAGGATCTTCCCTGTCTGTGTTTTTTTTTTTGCCTGGCTATTGCTGCCTCTGGATTTCAGACACTCAAAGTAGGAAGAAGAAGAGGGAGAGGGAAGCCAGACTGGTCATTCTGCCAGGTACACCAGCAGGACTGGCTGCCTTGACCAGAAAAAGAGAAGCTGCACAGCCGTGAGAAGTGAGGAGTATCCAGGACACCTCCAATGCCGACCCATGAAGTGAACTCAGGGCACAAAGTATTTCTGTATCATCAGAGAAAAAAATGGCCAAAGCAGGAATCCAGGCAAGTGAATTACATAAAGGTTTTATGTAAAAGTGCGGGTTTTTGAAAGCATTGCTGATACAAAACAGCATTATCCCTAGCAGATTGAGGTGTTTATAATTTTTATTATTAACATTTTAGAATGAAAATGTCTAAATTATCTTAATACAAAACTTTTTACCATTCAAATCTGACATGGGCTGAATTTCTCCTCTTTTTCCACTGACACTGATTAGTATTGCTAACCTTCCTATAAATGTATCTCAGTTAAAAGCCTAAAGTCAAATGGGATGAATTCAAGCCTCCGTGTCTTTTGACGTAGTCCACCCAGTAGTGTGTTTTTTCTATAGTACAAAATATTGTATATTAAAATAAAGTAACCAGCTTTTATTTCCACATTTTTATTTCCATTAAGTTTTCACCAAATATTGGGCAAATATAACTCTGATTACAGGCAAATAAACCTTGATTTCTGGTACCAGTTCTCCATGGAGCCTCTGCATTTGACAGCAAGACCCACAATTTTTGGCCTGTGTCTGTAGGTAGTATTTACAATTCCATGGAGTCTGAGCTATGCTCCTACATCTGTCATTTAGAGCCAGAACTGTTTGCTTGGATAGAATCCCGAGTCTCTTGGTAACCTGTCAATGCAGTTCAATACAGTACTACAAATCTTAGATGCTTTTGCATCTTAGGAAGATGAGTGTGCATTGAGACACTCTAAAGACAAAAATGGAGATTTTTCCAAATGCATAAGAGAAGCTCTGCAAAATTACAGAAGGCTTTATTTTCCCTATAGCTCCCTCATTTACCCATGATGTGGTTGCTAAGAAGCTGAAGATACAAAACCCATGGATTTACTGTAAGCAAATATTGTAATTTTGGAAATAAAATTAGAAAAACATCCAGTAAACCAAGATTTGTCTGAAAGCATCAATTCATTGACAGGGAAATGTTTCAAGGAAATTTACTGGTTTGTAACAGCTTT
Organism: Pterocles gutturalis; assembly: GCF_000699245.1. NCBI lineage: Eukaryota > Metazoa > Chordata > Aves > Pterocliformes > Pteroclidae > Pterocles > Pterocles gutturalis. Next base: position 69,307 of record NW_010107899.1, read on the forward strand.
CTTGGAAGCTGTTGAACTGTTGGCTCTGGGCAGCCTGGCCATGGAAATGGTATTCATGGTGGGGACCCTGGAGCTGGTGTGTGCCGTTCTGCCCCACAAGCTGCCCCACGGGCTCTGGGCCTTCCTGCACTGCATGTAATGCCCTTGGTACTCTGAGCTGGTGAGGACACTCAAAATCCAGGAGTTGGGGATTCTAAACTCAATTTCATTTTAAAAAATATTGTAAAGTAATTATTTAAAACAATTCCTTTCTTCAGAAAATATCAACATTCTCTATCTCTACTTGTCACAGCTCCCTCCCTCTTTACAAGATATTCCTGGGGATGGAGATGAAAGCATCCAGCATCCAGTCACCCCTGTGTGGGGCATGGCTACCCTCCCACAGTGTGCCTCCAGCCTCCTTAGCTCCCTTATCCCATCCCTCACTCCTTGCCAACACTCGTGACTGCATCTACCCCCTGGCTCTTTCCCCATTAACCCGGATCAGCTGGATTCCAGTGTAGCAGCACTCAGGTTAGATGTGGGAGGGCGGGAGGCCCCTGATCCCAAACTAGATGGTACAAAACTATGTGTACAGCTGAGAAAACTCCTGTTGCTTTGACAGAAAGAAAACAAATTATCACAGTGCTTATTCAAGTCAGAGTGTGCTACTCCACTACTAAGGAGAAGAGAGGTACAAGTATATTGCTGTATTAATATATTGTTTGCAATATTTTCATCTTTTTTTGAACTAGGGTTGGAGGGGAATAAATAATGTATTATATAATAAACCATTACAAGAATGACATATCTGCAGCAACCTACTCAAACCGCCAAGCAGCATTATACATCTTTCCTGATCTTTTACTACTTCTGGCTTTTGCTCATATGCCCCAAATTAAAGTTATAGTGTTTTTGTTTGAAGGGAGAGGATCATTTCCTGGTGATTATCCACTGCTTACTGAAACAGGGTGTTTCATGTAAACTCTGTTTTTTTCCTGTTAGAACATTGGAAAATATGAGGAGTTCATGCTGCTTAACATTTCCGATGCCAGAACTGAGCTATGTTTGAGCTGACCGTGCTTTTGGAAACCCAGCTGAAAACAGAATCTGACTCTAAATCCTCTAGTTGGTTAATGATGCCCCTTGAATAGCACTTGCATTTTTCTGCAGAAAGAAGACATATTGATTATACATTTAGATATCTGTTCTGAGGACTAGGAATGAAATATAAGGAGCCAAATTCCCTTATATAAAATACAGTTTAAACTAATAGAGGTTGTGCTGGTTCATACTGGTAGTTAACTGGTCTATGTCTTAGAATTATCTGATAACTAGTTAGGATATCTTTTCAATAATATACTCATTCTTGTAAGAGAAAAGTGATAGGAAAGCATATGCCTCCTATCTGGCAATCACGTCTCTGGTTATCTCGTCCTTAAATACTTAAAACTCTTCAGGGAAAAGACAGAATATTCCTCACTGCCAAAGAGAATTTCATCCAAGTCCAGGCTAGATCAACAGTGAACATGTCACATTTTCCTGAACATTTGTTAGAAATACGTGAAACAAACTGCTGATCATTTTCTCTTTCTGCTGGATAGATGTGTTTATGAACTACTAGGAAAAGGGATTGAGTTGGCTGCAGATTTAGCACAAAGGCAAAATAGTGAATGTGTGTGGAGATATCTTAGAGCACTTTGAAGGCACTACAGGAGTGAATGTAGAAAGTTGCAATTCTGACGTTAGCTTTTGAAGATAAATATCAAAATTAACTGAATTATTTGTGAGTTTTCTCTCTATGTATATTTTCTAAGAATATTTTAAAGTGGTATCCTGTCACTATCTAGACGGTGTGTACGCAGACTGATACAAAGAGACAGGCAAAAAGGAGATTTGTACAAGGATGCTATTCATTCTTTTAAAGCTTTTATTACGGTTTTACAATTTCTCCTCATTATGAATGATAAAGTTATATTAGGAGAAATAACAAAACATTAAGAGAAGAAGAGAGAAGAAAAACATAAGCACATATCACAGAAATTCTTTCAGAACAATGAATGAGATGGAACTAGGTGCAGGATGTAATGCGAAAGACAGACAAAAATATGACATTGGCTCACAGACAACAGACTGAGTATCCTGGTGGGATGTTTAAAACTACAAAACTAGTGTGAATCAAGGCAGATACTTTGCTTGACATTTCCCAAACTAACATTGCTGAATCACACATTGAGAACTGAGAAAACCAAGTACATAAACATCCCAAAGTCTCTTCGGACTTTTGTATTAAAAAATTATCTTTTTATGACAGATCTTTTTCATTATAGTGCCATAAAAATTATTTAGTAATGAACTGAAATAAAAAATTAAATACAGGATCTCCCTATCATATCTTTCTATGTTACAGAAACTTTTAAAGGCATAAAAAATAGTATTGTCAACTTTAATTCAGGACAGATAGAACATAAATGAATTACATTTATGATGTTGAAAATTAGCCCTTGCCGTGATCCTCATGGTCATCTCCCTGCACTCAGCACCGGTGAGGCCGCACGTTGAATACCGTGTTCAGTTTTGGGCCCCTCACCACAAGAAAGACATTGAGGTGCTGGAGCAGGTCCAAGGGAGAGCTACGAAGCTAGTGAAGGGTCTAAAGAGCAAGTCTGATGAAGTATGGCTGAGGGAACTGGGGTTCTTTAGTCTGGAGAAAAGGAGGCTGAGGAGAGACCTTATTGCTCTCTACAACTACCTGAAAGGAGGGTGTAGCGAGGCGGGTGTTGGGCCTTCTCCCAAGTAACAAGTGTTGTGGTTTTGCATGGTGGGTTTGCCAGGTAGCAGGGAGGGGCCACAGTAATGGCTCCTGTAAGCAGCTACTAAGGGTTTCCCTGGACTCCAGCTCTGCTGGAAGCTCTGCTGCCAACTGCAGCCCCTGTGAGTAACTGCTGAGAGTTTCCCCAGCTCTGAGTCTGCTCTGGCAGCAGGGGAGGGGCTGCAGTGGTGGCTCCTGTCAGTGGCTGCTAAGGGTTCACCCCCACCCCCCGGCTCCAAGGGGTTAGTAACTGGGGGGGGGAGGAGTGGGGGAAGGAGTACCACCGACCTAGCCCCTGTGAGAAACAACTGGAATTTTCCCCAGCTTCAGGCTGGGCCCACCCCAGGCCAGGGCTGAGCCAATCGACGCCTCTGCGAATAGCATATTCAAGAGGGGGCACAGAACAATGGGGGGGGCACAGACAAGCCCGGCTGCCCAGCTGCCTGTGAACCAACCTGCTGTAGCCCAAGGTTCTGCTATGGTTCACCTGAGTGTCAGTTTCCTCGGGAGCCGATGAAGACCTGCGGCGGAGAGAGAAGTGAGATTTTGAGAGGAAGGACCACACGACACTCCAGTTAGAGAAGTGAAGCAAGAAAGGAGAGAAATGCCTCCAGGATTTCCCCTGCTGCGTGGTGAAGATTGATGGTGACACACGGTTTGTCCCTTGGTGCAGCCCATGAGAAGATGCAGCCATGGAGGACCCCACGTAGGCATTACGGAGAAGCCCACGCCGGAGCTGGGCACTTGTTGGGGGACTGTGGCCAAGAAGAAACAGCCTCAAGTTGTGCTGGGGAGGTTTAGATTGGATATTAGGAAAAAATTATTTACTGAAAGGGTTGTCAAACACTGGAACAGGCTGCTCAGGGAAGTGGTGGAGTCACCATCCCCGGAGGTATTTAAAAGACATGTAGATGTGGTGTTTCGGGACATGGTTTAGTGATCGACTTGGCAGTGTTAGGTTAATGGTTGGACTTGATGATTTTAAGGGTCTTTTCCAACATAAATGATTCTGTGAGTCTAATAATTTGTGGAATAAGTGTGTTTTGCCACTGAGCAAAGCAAGGACCTACTAAGTTTATAATTTTTCTCTTCTGTGCTCAGAAGTTCAGATGCCACTTCCTTCTTGTACAGTGGAGGAAAGAACACCCATTCAGCTCATATCTGTCTCTTAAATTCATATTTTTTGCCACAAGGATGTAATTGTATGTGGTAAGAATTACACTTCTAAGTGGTCAATAATGATGTTTCTTTTTGTTGAGTAGTAGGGCTAGACATTTTCAATATATTTCATTTTAAAGCATTTTAAAGCTGAAGCAAAGTTCTGTAGTACAGCGAGTATTGTTTTATAAGTTCACTGGCAATAAAAGCTTTAAGAAAGACATTTCAAACTAAAAGCAACTAATCCCAGTATTACCTTAGAGAACTGAGGTTTTGTTTAATAGCTTAGGTTGACCGTTTCAGCCACAGTTAGAAGTGTCTTCCTGATTTTCATGACAATTGTAAACTACTTCAGAAAATGGTTCCTTTTTGAGTATGCAAGGAAAAATGTTTAGAAAGAAATGTAATACAGAGTCCACAAAATATTGTCTGTTGGAAAAATGGAAGAGGGTCGATAAACCACAGGGTTTAGGCACTTAAGTGCATCCCGTGTCCAAGAAAAAGATCCTAAAAATGCCCATCTCACAGGTAAGTGCCTGGCAGGACTTTGCTCTTACACACCACCAAAACAGCTGTCCTGTTGTCATGCTCTGAGGTGCTCAGTCTTGTCTCTCACGCAATCTTCCCTAGAAGATCTATTTTAAACATCTGTCTGACTATCTGCTATAGCCCATCTGTTTGGGCTATTCTCAGTGTTTGCTCTCTTGGTTCCTTACAAAATGTTGCTGTCACATCCCATTTCATTTGAAGCAGTATCTCTGTAGCTTACGCTGTATATATTATACTACTACTATTTTAATTAGTAGCTTTTATTATTAGACCCCTTTCAAGTGAAATATTCTTTCTTTTCTCTTCTCTTCTCTTCTCTTCTCTTCTCTTCTCTTCTCTTCTCTTCTCTTCTCTTCTTTTCTGCTTAGGCATTTTGAAGGTCAGACATTTAAAAACACAGGCGTTATAAAAACTAAAGCATTAGAGATGTTGAAATGCTTTAGGTTGGAGATAATATCTGGTTTTATCCAGATACAACTGTAGACTAAATTTGTGGTTTGAAATATATTTTCTTTCTCATCACATTTCATAAAATCAGATTGTCAGTCAATAAAACTGTAATTGTGGTTTTGTAGAGCCTATGTAGGCAAGAAGAGATACAGACACAAATATAAGGCCTGAGGTTTAACCTGCATTTCTGAGAAAGATTCTCCAGAAGGAAAGAAGAAAGCAGTAATTGCATCTGCTTAGGGAGAATTTGGACAGTGAGGGCCAGCTGGTGAGGCATGCACCCAGGTCCACACTAACATATTGGTCTTCTGGTAGGCTTTCTTACCTGAGGCAGTACATCCCACTCATGTAGGTTCACAGGAAGCTGATGATTTGCCTGTGGCTCCCTCTGTGTGGGTGGAGCAGGCATCTTATTGACTATACCCCACATACACTGTGAATCAGTGAAACAGATTTGGTACAGGAAGCTCTTCTTACCTCATAACTTTTCTCCTCGTTAATATTTTAAATCTTTCTTGTTCTTCTGCTTTCCCCCCCCTCTCTTCAGTTTGAAAGTGTCTGGTCTTCCTCTCTACAGTAGAGAGGAGGGGGAAAGGAAAGTATGAATACTATGACCTCAGTTTTACTGTGGACATAACAGCTCCATTCCTCAGATATTACAATAAATGAATGACAGGAGATATAGTTCTGCTTTTCTGTTTTCACTGACAGCAGCACAAATTGTGTCTAAAGGTTTGACAGGTCTTGTATGGATGTTCCATTTTGTTCTATTTGGATGGAAATGTTTCATATTCACACTTTACTACCTGTGCACTTAATATGGATACGACTTTTGCTGCCCTAGAATGCATACATAGGTTTGCAAAAACATAAAGGGTGTTCTGAGGGTAGACCTATGGAGATGAAAACATGTAAGGAGATTTAACAACTAAGTAGAAAGATAGATTAAAGAGTGGCATCTTTTCACTGTGTTCCTACTTCTACTAATTCTTCCAATGCTCTGCCTCACCTTTACTCAAACATGTATGAAGCAATAGGTCAGTCTCCTGCAAAAGGGCTATGTCAAAACCACACATAGTAGAAGGAGCATAGGAATATTTGATGCCTTTGTTATTCCACCATAACCCGTTAGTGCATCACACCTGGCACTAATATAAATATTATAGTCTCGTATTTAAACAGACATTTTGAAGTATAAATATGAGAAGAGAGAAAATATACAACCAGGTGTATAGAGCAGTGGCTTATTTTTCTCATTTAGAGGCTGACTCTCAAACAACAGGTGCTTTCCCCTATTTTTTTTTTTAATAGATATGTTTAAAATAAGTAAATTAATCTGATAAAAGAATAGCTTAGTTGTCTGAGCACTGGACTGAGAGCTAATATTGAGGTGAAACATTCTTCCCTTCCATGGCCTTACACAAGTTTTTTGACCTCTCTGCCCTCTGATAGACAATCTGTAAAGCCCGCAGGGAGAATAACAGCTCCATATGTCATTAAAATATTTTACTTCATGTTGTAGATTACTTTGAATTAGAGATCAGTCAAGCATGAATACAACTCCCCACCAGGGGCAAGAGGATAGCAGCCTTCCACTGCTGTAATTTCTGGGGTGAACCTGAGTCCTGCTTCCACTCATGCTCATTACAGAGTTGACATTTTTTATTTTGATTTACTTCTGGTCAATTTGGTTTGGAAACAGTGACATTTCCCGTGTTCCTGTGTATCTCATCTACAATAAAATTATGAATTCAGCTACCTCAGTCATGTTTTTCCTCTGAAATAAGTATTTAAGTAATCTTTTTTTTCCAATTTCAAATTGAGAAAATGTTGTCGTTTAACCTCAGCTGGCAACTAAGCACCACACAGCCGTTCACTCAGTACCCCAACTGGGATGGGAGAGAGAACCAGAAGGATGAAAGTAAGAAAACTCATGGGTGGAGATAAAGACAGTTTAACAGGTAAAGCAAAAGCCATACACGTAAGCAAAGCAAAACAAGGAATTCGTTCACTACTTCCCATCGGCAGGCAGGTGTTCAGCCATCTCCAGGAGAGCAGGGCTCCATCACACACGTTGTTACTTGGGAAGACAAACACCATGACTCTGAATGTCCCCCTCTTCCTTCTTCTTCCCCTAGCTTGGGAGAAGCTGAGCATGACGTCATATGGTATGGAATATCCCTTTGGTCAGTTGGGGTCAGCTGTCCCAGCTGTGTCGCCTTCCACCTTCTTTCGCACCCCCAGCCTCCTCGCTGGTGGGGTGGGGTGAGAAGCAGAAAAGGCCTTGACTCTGTGTGAGCACTGCTCAGCAACAGCTAAAACATCCCTGTGTTATCAACACTGTTTACAGTACAAATCCAAAACATAGCCCCATATTAGCCACCATGAAGAAAATGAACCCTATCCCAGCCAAAACCAGCACAGCAAAACAGTACTATTTGTGTGAACAGGTAATTAAAATCCAATTTTAATCTTACAATAGAAAGTTTATTTTTTCAGTTCTGCCCCCTACTTTTGTTAATTTATTTTGAAAGAAAGAATAAGAAATTCAGAAAACATTTTGTTTAAAATCACAAAATTTGATTTCTGTAGAAGATCAAAACAGGATACCTTCCATTTTGAAGTGGGAGTGCTCTCTACACTCAGACTGATTTTCTTCCCAGATTTCAACACTGACATGGTGTTCAAGAAACTGAGGTATCTGAGGTGTGCTTTGCTTGCTGAATGAAAACCACAGGACCAAAGTGTCCCTACTGTGTTTGGGTCTCCCAACACAAGTTTTCTGTGTGAGTACTGACTTTTGAATACATTAATTCTTATGATCACAAGCAGTTTGTGGCAGACTGGGGCTTCTCTTTGGAGGGCAGCTGTTAGAAAACCAGTGACTATAAGTCATCTGCAGGCTGCTGAAGTGCCTGTAACTCCAATAACATGATGCCTTTTCCACAGAGGAGAGGAAGGTCAGGGTGTGATGATTTAGAGCTTCTCATACCTATGGAATTCATAACCAGTTTGGTTATCTGCATGGTAGGGCTTTTGTGCTGACAGTGTTGCAGAGATAGCAATATACAGGAAACAAACTGGCCTGTGTTGAATGCTGTGGAGAGTATCAAAGACAGAAAGCTCGTCTGTTAGCTGGGTACATCATGCCTTGCAATGGTAAGGGACGGCAAGTCAGCATAACCAGAGGTTCTGGCTGATCCATACATGATTGTAACAGGACCATTTGTCCAGGAAATTCTAACAGCACTGGAAGAAGCCTGTACCACTGGCAGAGCATTTTGTTTTCACATTATAAATGTACTTATATGTTGCTAGTGCCATATACTAAACACTCATGTATTGTTAGCCCAATATGCATTTTTCATTACTTTCAATCGCTCTTTTTAATCCCAATTCTTTGAATTACTTAACTGTGTTTAATTTTGTACTTTGCTGAAGCTAGGTCATAATGTTGAATACCATACCGTTATTGGATCGATTTGCTACTTTTTGCTTTACATTAGAAAGTCAAACAGGGGGAAAAAAATCCCCAAACCCACATCTTCAGAACATACAGAGAAAAAAGCAGTACTTACATAATTTAAATTATATTTCTCATATGAACCCATGAAAAATACATACATTTTCTACCCAAATCATAAGAGAACAGTCAGTTTTGTGGTGGTGGGTAAGTGATCAGTTGGTGATAGAGGAGAGCTTCATGATTTCGTAGTCACTGCACCTAAAACATTTTCAGTTGCATTGATAATCAGTTGTCCATGACCATTATCTAGACACAGCAGCAGCTTGCACAAATACCTGTTCATCCTAGTTGTAAATCATGTGTGGTATTTTTCCATCCAAAGGCTGCATGAGCTCTGGCTCAGTAATGCCAGGTTTGATAGTGCTGGAAGAAGACATTCTCGTCTTTTAAATCACAGAACATGCACAAAAGATGACATGGCATGGTGTCCTATATTGTATTCAAATTTTCAATTAAATGAGATTTAATGGCCAGGGTTACTCTCAATTTACTGCAGAAAGTATTATGAATGCTACATTTGCCCACATAAATACCTCAGAATCAGCATTTAAATTGCTAAAATTGCTTAGAATACCTAGTGGGAAAAACATTGTAGCATAAAACTAAAGTCTCAACTACTTTGAAATGCAGAATGAAAAACCTGGAAGAAAAGGCAATAAGAATGTGTTTTGAATCTACTATTGCTAAATGCTCAAAAGTTTTTCCAGACAATACATAAAAGTGATTAAAAAAAAGTTAATAGCTAAAGTTCTGTGGTTTATTCTTTATTATGTTGACTGAATAATGTATGAGAAAAAGACCCATCTCTACCAAATATTAAGAAACTAAGTCCATTCCTAACTCCAAAGACATCACTTTCACACCAATGTGATGTTCATTGTAAAGCATCTTCATGGATTTGGGCTTCAAACTTTTTGTCATTTGTGAGTCACAAGATGAATTTGGCAAAGCGTGTGAAGGATAGTACAGGCTTCTACAGGTACAATGGCCAGAGAAGGAAGATCAAAGAAAATTATAAAGAGGGCAGGACAACTGGTGACAATCAACATGGAGAAGGCTGAGGAACTCAATATTTTTTTGCCTCAGGGCAATGGAGGTCCGCCCCCCATTGTAGGAGAAGGTCATGTTTGAGACCACCTGATGCAAACGAGCATACATAAGCCCATGGGACCCAACAAGATGCATCTCAGAGTCCTAATGGAAGCAGCTGATGTAGTTGCCAAGCTACTCTCAATCATATTTGAAAAGTCATGGCAGTCAGGCAAAGTCCCTAGTGTCTGGAAAAAGGGAAGCATTATGCCCATTGTTAAAAAGGGTAAAAAGCAGGACAATAGGAGCTACCCACTAATCAGCCCGACCTCAATGCCTGCTAAGATCATGGAACAGATCCTTCTGGAAGCCATATCAAAACATGTGGAAGATGCGGAGGTGATTAAAGGCAGCCAGAATGGCTTCACCAAAGGCAAATCAAGCCTGACTAATCTAGTGGCCTTCGACAGTGGAGTGACTGCATCAGTGGACAAGGGATGAGATATGGATGTCATCTACCTAACTTCTGTAAGGCCTTTGATATGGTCTTATAAGGGGGCTTGTAAAAAATTGAGACTTTTTGTCAAGGCCTATAGTGACAGGATAAGGGGCAATGGTTTAAAACTGAAAGGGCATAGATTTAGATTGGATATAAGGAGGAAAACTTTTACGATGAGAGTTGTGAGACATTGGAACAGGTTGCCCAGAGAAGTTGTGGGTGCCCCATCATTGGAATTGTTCAACATCAGGCTGGACAGGACTTTAAGCAGCCTGATCCAGTGAAAGATGCTGACATGGGAGGATGGACTAGATGAGCATTAAAGGCCCTTTCTAACCCAAACCATTCTGTGGTTCTTCTAATATATAAAAAGGCACAAGGACCTCTGTAAAAGAATAAAAAGACAATATATTATGACAATACCATAGTCAAGCACTCTGATCCTATTTCAGTCAATCTATGACCATTTTCATCACCTGAGAATCTCCTTATCATGTCTATATTATAACTTTCTTTCAGATGACAAGGTAATTCTGATCCCCACCCTCATGGGCAGAATGCCCTAAATATAGAGCTGGTATCATTCTATTTTTATGCAAATAAAAATGTGTGATGGCTCTAAGTGTCCATTCTGGCCTCAAATTCAGTTACGTGAAGCTGGGCATTGCTGGCTTCAGTGGAATCAACAGGCACCAGCTGTGATAGCAGCAACAACTGTTTTGGGCTCCATGATGTGCTACATGTGATTTTCAAATGGTTGGAATTCTACACCTAACCACAACTTGTACTATATTATTTGGCAATGATACATCTGTAAGGCTATGATATGCACTGATTGTTGCTGTGTGCTTAAGTTAGGAGATGGGAACATACAGCAGCTGAACAAGTCTCTGAGGAGGTGCCATGGATTTTAACAGATCCCTACGAGTTTCTCACGCAGGCAATGGTAGCTGACTCTCAGGCCAACATGGCACAGTGAAAAGAGTGGGAAAGGAAAAAAGCACTTGCAGAATCTTCTGAAACCAGTCATTTTTGGTGAAACTAGCTCTCTGTCTCTTTCATGGATTTACGTACCTGAGGGAGACAGTATTCCTTATCCTCAGGGCTACCAACCAAAACTATTGTGTAGCCAGGAGTCACAGAACACACACTGAAGTTAATGTTAAGATTTTTAATCAGTCATTTAAATATACGTATGAAAATACATATATAAAAATAAAT
>NW_010107900.1:0-39917 GCF_000699245.1 Pterocles gutturalis
GAGCTCAGCACCTCCCTCTCCATTTCCCCAACTTGGGAAGCTGTGGAGAGCAGTGCGGTAGCCCCTCAGCCTCCTTTTCTCCAAACCAGACAAGCCCAAAGTACTTAGCTGCTCCTCATAGGACATTCCTTCCAGCCCTTTCACTAGCTTTGTGTTGTCCTCCTCTGGACGCATTCAAGGATCTTCACATCCTTCTTAAATTGTAGGGCCCAGAACAGCACACAGTATTCAACGTGAGGCTGCACTAACACTGAATACAGCGGGATAATCGCCTCTTTTGACCGGCTGATCATTCTGTGTTTGATGCCCCCCAGGATGGATGGGATTTGCCCTCTCGGCTGCCAGGGCACACTGCTGACTCCTGCTGCGCCTGCTGTTGACCAGCACCCCCAGGCCCCTTTCTGCAGGGCTGCTCTCCAGCCACTCCTTTCCAAATTTATACTTGTGCCTACGTGCAGAATCTGGCATTTAGACTTGTTCTATTTCATGTCACTGATGAGTGCCCAATGCTCCAGTCTATCTAGATCCCTCTGTTACAGAGTCAGCAGAGTCAACAGCACCTCCCAGTTTCGTATCATCAGCAAACTTGCTAATGGTGCATTCAACTCCTGCATCCAGATCATTGAGATATATGTATATATTGAACAGCACTGGCCCTAGAATTGAACCCTGAGGAACACCGCTGCTGACCAGTCGCCAGCTAGATGCAGCCTCATTCACTACAACCGTTTGAGCTCTGCCCTTCAGCCAGTTCTTCACCCAGTTCTTCACCCAGTGCACCATGAACCAGCTCATCCCTCGGTTGCACAACTTGTGCAGAAGGATGCTGTGGGAGACAGTATCAACAGCCTTACTAAAATCCAGAAAAACTACATCCGCCACCTTCCCTTCATCGACTAGGTGGGTGACCTTATCATAGAAGAATATCAAATCAGTTAAATGGGACTTTCCCTTTGTGAACCTACGCTGACTCTGCCTGATCATTGCATTATTCTTTAAATGCCTTTCAGTAGTACCCAGTATAATCTTCTCCATAATTTTTTGAAGTACGTTAAATAGCAAGAGGAGGTCTAAAGAAAACATTGGGCTGATACTTGTTGAAGATGGTCATCTGACTAATAGGGATGAAGAAAAAGCAGAGGCATTCAATGTGGTTTTTGCATCAGATAGACCTTGGGCTGCCCAGTCCCCTGAGTCAGAGGACCACGAGTGTGGGAACAGTGACTTTCCATTTGTGGACACTGAAATTGTAAGGGACCAGCCATATCAGCTGAATGTTCACAAATCCTGCCAATAGCAGGGGGGTTGGAACTAGATGATCTTTAAGGTCCCTTCCAACTCAAACCATTCTATGATTCTTTGAAGTCCATGGGGCCTGATGGGATTCATCCAAGACTTCTTGTTGTGCATAGTCTTTAACTGTATTATGTTTTGTTACATTTTGTGAGATGCATGTGAAGAGTAACAGTTCCTCATGGTAGGGAAAATCTTCAGATATGTGGAAGAATACAAATTGTAAAGGAAGATGCTGAATGGGGTGTGATAGTTGCTACAGTGGTGATGGTGGCTTTCTGTTGAGTACATAAGCTTAAATCAAGTCTTACACTGGAGTAAGAATTAATTCTGCTGCTGTTGAAGTGTTGACCTTTTCTTCGTTCATTTTGATTGTGGGATGATGGATTTGCACACATTTTAATTCTGAATCCAAATTGATCTCTGCTTACAATTAAGATGCAGTTTGCTTGTTGTGCATGTGGTTAGACTTTAGCTGTGTCACCTCATTGTTGTTGTTCTTATCCTACTTTAGTTGTCCTTCTGTTTTTTGTTATCCTCTCTAGCCTTGAAAGTAGATTACAGAGCCCTTAGACCAGGGATCATGACTTCTAACACTGTCTAGTAGAGGAACAGAATTAAACCTCTAGTGCTGCAAGGCTGTCATAATAGTTTATCTTCGTCTGTTGTTAGTACCTTAACTTAGCATGTGTTCCGGCACTAGTACTAGTACTAGTCTTTGGTAGCAATATGAGATGACAACATAAAGCATAGCAATGCTACAGAAGTAATATCTTCTTTATTTTGGGATAGGATCAAAGTTCATGAATTCAGAGTCTTCTTGAAGGCTTAGTCTAGCTTATGCTGTTCTCTTTGCTGGATGAGACTGACTACCATCTCAAGCCTAATACTAGGAATTTTTCTTGAGTTGAGGCTCTGCCTGCCTGCTCTTTGTGGGAGGTACAAAGTTTTGTGCTGATTAAGGAGATACCGTCCATCCCAAAAGTCTGAACTGTATAATGTTATGTGTAGGTTGGCAGGAGTAGTCCTCCATCCCTCTGGTCTCAGAAACACATATTATGGAGAGAGCTCCTTCCAGGTAATCTTAATTGTCCTTTATAATACCTTATTGCTCCAATTCTGCAGCCACTCTTCCTCTTGAACTCTAGTATACTGTACCCTTGAGTCTGATTAAGTTCTTAATAAAACAGAGAATACATGCCCTTAGCACTGCTAACATCGGGCTGATAGATAGGAAGTTGGAAAAAACAGATGACAGATATAACAAATGCAAAAAGCAGTCACGGTGTGAATTATCTGGTTCCATGCAGAAGGATTCATCTACTCAATTTAGACACATAAAAGCTGAATGTCAGGTTAGAGCAAGTGATTGTAGTATCTCTCTAAAGTTGATGGAAGGAAACAGGTAAGTCCAAGGGCTGTATTAGACACCTATCTCAACCTGGAATAAATTGCTCTTGTGCTCTATCTGGTTCTCTCCCTTGGCTATAAAGTGAGCCTGGGGTCATTAGTCAGGATGAGGTTTCTAGATAGAGATAGTATCTTTTATTAGACTAGCTGCTGTAAGTTGGAAAAATTAGACAAGCTTTTGGGCATATGAGCTCTTCCTCAGATCTGAAATAGGAGCAGCAGATTTCAAAGTTAATTATAAACACTTTTCTGTGTATGTCCTTACACCATCATAGTTACAGCAAAGCACCACAGAGATCACGAACTCAGATTTAGGCATCTAATTTTTAGACATCTAAATGAAGCCAAAGGAACCAAGCATGAGGTGCCTATTTGGGAGTCTGAGGACTTGCATTTCAAGTGACACATTTTTCCTCTGAACGCTGCGCCTAGTCCTGAGCTCAGGACCAGCCCAGAGGGCTGGCAGCCTCTCCTGCTGGGGAGAGGCTCACATGCGATTGCACTCTCTGCTTGGCTTCTTGCTGCTTCTGTGTTACTGGTGTGGTCTTAACTCCCATCTCATGCTCCTTTTGCACGGTCTGTGTGCAGGAAGCTGTTGTATTACAGGTCTAGTTAGTCCCTTCCAGTCTAGGTTGCTGTTAGGCTTTCCTGGTATTTTGGAAGAAATAACTTTCTGTATGCTATGTATCATTGCAGTGCAAGTCTAGTGCTAAACTTGGAAGTTTGAACCTACTCTCAGCTTTTCCTGTCTGCACTTTGGATAAGTTAGAGAGCAGATCTGGGAGCAAGTCACTTTCCCTGGATCATACGTAAGGAAGAGTTGTTCCCCTGCTCTCCCTGCCATCCCCACAGACTGCTGCCACGGCCCCAGTGAGGACTGAGCTGCTTGCATGCTCTGTAGCGAGCACCACAAAGTCTGCTTTTGCTCTGATGCCTCTGGTTATTTTGGAAGTCCTGGCACCGCTGGGGACTCGGTGCCATGGTCTCTTTAACAGGTTTTGAAAACTGGCTTATCTTAATTTTTCAGTCTGTTTCAGTTTCCTAAAAGATTGTGTCATCCTTTGATGTTTTCTGCCTGCATCAGCATCCCACCCTTTTTACCCCAGGCTGCCTTACTCACAGAGAAACCTTCTGGTATTGACTGGCTCTGATGCAACTGCTTTCCTGAAACAGAGATTTGCCAGTGCTGGCCTCAGCCCATCACTTTTTATTTCTTGTTTTCTCAGAGGAACAGTTGCGCTAAATAAAGAAGGACAGATGCAAAGCTTGTTTTGTAAAGCATATCAGAAGCTTCTATTATTGCAAATTGCCTTTTCCACTGGGCATACTTGGATTGTAATTCTTGTGATTCAATTCCCTAGTTCGTGTGACTGAAATTACTTTTATCAATTATCTTTCAAAGGAGCAATGTTCAGTGATTTTTTTCTAGCTGAAGTGGATTGTTAATTCATTTAAATGGCACGCTCATTTATTATTCAGATATTGGTTTGGTAGGAGCTATCAAAGCAATATGACCGCTTGGCTTGTCATGTTTTCAAAAACCCTTGATTTTTATTTTTTTTTTTGCTATCCTTGATTTATCTCCATTAGCATCAATATCACAAATATTTCAAAAGGAGGCCTTAAAGAACTAATTATTGGCTTGAATTTTTGTCCTTTACATTATTGGTTTCATTAGCAGTAAGTACTTTATAAATCCACAGAAGAGCTTTAAAGAGCTGAGAACATAAATAAGACAGTAAACAAAGGACACCTTGTTGAGATAAAGTACTTGCATTGGTTTTATCACTGAAAATATCAGAGAGCTAGGAATGAAATAAGAGACATTGAATTTCAATGATCTTCTATCTTAGGCTAATTTAAGCAAAATTTTTAACAGGGTCTCTCCCCAAGGAAGTCAACAAACATGGTTCTTCCCCAACCCAGCTCACCAGGGCGCAGAGTACAAATTCTTGTTGTCACAGCAGGCAAGGGTACAGGTGAGCTCTGCTGTAAAGGCCAAAGCATGAGCTGCACACAGTGGGTTTGGGTTTTAAAATGCCCTGATCCTGTCCAGAGATTACAGCTGTGCTGAAATCCTGTCCAGTTTAAAAGGTTTGTTTTACTTATCATTTTGCAGAATCAGAGTTTGGTCGAACTGTAACGTACTTAATGCTATTTTCTTCCTATTTTTTTTCGGGAAAAGACATATAGTTTCCTAATACTCCTGTATGACTTTGAACTTGACAAGCTTCAGCAAAGATAGCAATGATTGCTATCTAAAGTTAAAAAACTGTGGGGACAAGTTTATTTATTTTTTGAGATCTCAGGTTTATCTGAGATGGAGCTGAAAAGAGATCCTGGTCAAGCCATCTCAGTGACTTCACTGATAAAAGTGACAGGAGTTTGTTGTCCTCCTGGGAAAATATTTTTATACTGTTCTCATTTGAAGTTAAGCCTGTGGAGAAAGATTGGTTCAAAAATTAATTTTCATTTCCATACTACAAAAATAGAGCAATCTTGCAGACATGTAAAATTATGCTTTCTTGCAGATTGTAGTAATTTCTCTACTTTTGCTTTGGCATTTGATTATTGTTGTTATAATGGTTGATCTTAGTGATTTTATTCACTCTTTCTCTCTAAACATCTTTTGTCAGATCTAAGCCTTTCCTTAGCTATATGGGTGTAAATGGGTGTTACTGAGTGCAAGTGGGTATTTGTTTAAATCAGCCCTTTCCTAATGTTAATCCTAATACGGATGTCAGGTCCATCCTACCTTTTAGTGTAAAAAACTGATAGATAGTGGAAACACTTCTATTGTAAGAAATGTGCCTGTGACAAAATATCAAGGTTTGCCCAGGGCAAATTAAGGCTGATTTAGCTGCTGTTGGCAGTGATTTCTTAATTACAGTCATCAGCTAACTTTCTTGGCTAACTGCACAGAATTTGCATGATTCTAAGTATACTCAGTATTCATTCAACTCAGAAAACTAAAATGGCTTTCTGCCTGTGAAAGGTGTGTCTGTTCATCGCCGTTTTTTTCATGGATCCACTACAGATGATGAAAATTAGATGATAATATCTGTAAAATAAGTAGAGACCCTTGAAAATTCTCCTTGTCCTTTAAGCCAGAATTCCATCACAGTCTTGTCAGATCTGTAGGAAGAAAAAGGTTGTTTTTCTTCTCATTCGTTCAAGTTCAAACAATAAAAATTCCAAGTTTCTTTTTCTGATACCAAATTAAGATTGTTACAACTACAAACAAGTTTTATAATATGTCATTAATTTACCTATTAGTAAGAATCTATCAAGGTAAAATAATAAAACTATAGAAAAGTCCATCGTACAGATCTTTTACTTATTAGATTAAATAGTTCCTAATAATTATAACCTTTGCTTGTATTCCTCAGAGAGAGACTTAGATCCTGATACATTTGTAGTCATGTGTCAGGAATGACAGCACCAAGACTTAATTGGTAGAAAAGAAGAGGCTTTTTGGTTTTGTTTTTTTTTTTGTCTTGTCCAAACAGGCTAAGAAAATTGTTCATACCTTTGCAGTGTGTTTTCTGCAAGGAGGAGGTAACCTTCTTTTCCTAGTTGTTGTAGACAAGGCCTTAAAAGACCTGGTTCCTCAGAGGGCTGCACATTTGCTATGGTACTGTGCAATATTAACAGAGCTTTCCTTGTTGGTGTTTAAAGGGATCTCATTGTTAGGAAGTGAATTAATGGAGAGAATAAAAACTAAGAGCTGAATTTGTGTTCAAGAAATATTATGAGTGCTACAATAAAAGTAGCTAATCTTTCCAAATGAAAACTGAGATTTGAGTCTTCCCAGATGATTCTGTATGGTGACCGTACCAACAGAATATAACGGGATTTAATTCTTAGAAAATATGCAAATAATCATTGGAGGAAACTCATTCTATAGTTTAAATTATTGCATAATTATAATAGTATATTCTAACACTTTACACAAATGGCAATATGAAAAATAACATTAGTGTCCCAAATGTCAGTTTTTTCAAAAAAAATCCTGGCCTACTGGTACATATGCTTGCTGACATCTGTATGCCATTTTCATTTGACTAGGTTATTAAATCTTTTGATTTTTAAGCCCATTTGAGAAGAGCACCTTAAAAGGCTCCACATTTATTACTGTGCTGTGTTTACTACTTAGAAGAGTAGAAATGTCTTTGTTTATCTCTCAGTCTGTCCCTTTCCCTCATGCCTTTTTTCCTCTTTTATTGTAGCAGCAGCCCCTTGTGCAGTCAGTCATGGCAGGGACCAATGCTGAGCGACTTCATTTTTCCCCTCACCATGTCCTGTGGCAATGAGAGTGTCCTCTTCTGCCATGCAGCAAAGGCTTCCTTTCCTCCACTGCCACTTTCACCCACACCAAGGTTCTCCAGTCAAGGGTAGCATGAGCACCTCGGTGTCATTGTTATTGTCTTTCCGTCTCTGAAGCAGGTCAGTCGGCATGTCAGCATCTTAAATGTCCTCTGGAGGGTGGCCAGAGCTGAATGCAAGAGGGCAGATGTTATGGCTTCCACAGCCATTGGTAGGAGCTCTAGGCAGTTGCAGTTGTGGCTCTGCAGGCTGGTGAAAAGAGGGTGCACATGTCTGCAACAGATTTTCCTTCCCTTTCTTAATTTTTGTCACAGTAAGGTAACTCTCTTTGAGGCTATGTTCCCTAAAACTGGGTAGCTAAAGTGTTTCAGCACAGAGTTACTGTGCTGAATACAACACAAAGAGAAACATGGACTTAACCAAGTGTAGAGCCCCACAAACATGGCCATCAAGTGTCTCAGCTGTAGCTCCTGGTGCCTTCTCCTTACCTTACATCAATTATTCATGTGTTTGCTGTTTCAGCTCACAGAGTTCAGTTTGTCTCCCTTCATCATCCTCCAGGAAGCTGGCGAAAGGTTACTGCCCAGCACACTGCTGCGGTAGCAGTTGCCATCCCAGATACGATGCTCTTGGGGCCACCAGGAGAGTGGAATGAGTGGAGCCGCTATTAACCAAATAAGACTGCATAGCTTGCTTCAGTACAGACGACAACTACCGAGGGCATTTACAGTGAGGATCGTGGAAGGGTGGTTTATCCCTTTTTTTCTGTCAGATACTGGTTTTTGCAAACCTACAGCCTGACTCATGCCCTTCTAGAAGGCTGCTCGCTGTGTGGGTCTCCCAGAGCTGAGAGAGCTGCTGTAGTTTAATTCGACGATGAAATGTGCTGTACAGAGGTGGCAACATTTCAAAGCTGAGATCTGAATCACTTAATTTGCTAAATAGGCATTCATTAAAATGCTCTGAAGCAGTGAACAACATTGAAGTGTGGTGTTTTATTGCACTGCTCAGCACTCAGCCTTACTGGATGTTGTGATTTTTGCTGCTTCTCCCAAACTGTTACTAACCTGGGTTCTGTTATCTCAAATGAGGCAGAGGATTTAATGCGTCCTTTGAGCTAGAAGGTATCTATCTATGTAGCTTTATATATGTGTATGTATATGGGTGTAAATATATGTAGAGGCACTGCACAAAAATCTATTCACCCCCAGTAACAGGTGGTGCTGGCAACACCTGTTGCTGGGGTCACTCAACACTCCAGTATTAAAACCCTAATTTTAGTTGCTTATAACTTTTGTCAAACTTAAACATTTGGGTTGAAATGTTATGTGCCAGATGTCTGCCTTAGGCTCATTTCAGGGAGGAGGGGTGGGGAGAGGAATTTATCAGCAAAACTGTTACTGCCAGTTCAGGGAGCAGAGGCCAGGGCACTGGTCTGCCTGTGCTGAAAAATTAACTATTGGTGGCTGAGATATGCCAGCAGCTTCCCTCATCCGAAGCCAAAAGTTGCCAGTGGAGACCCTCTGCAGCTGGACATGTCTTTTGCCAGCATTATGGAAATTTACTGTTTTACTGAGAATGTACTTCTGTGTGGATAAATTATGGGCCTGTGAAAATGCTTGGTAGAAGTTTGTTGACAGCTGCCTACCAGACTGTCTCCATCGTGCCCGTTTCCCAACAGCAGTGGTGCACTGCTGACTGTTTGGATGCAAGCTGCCCGTGAAGCAGCAAAGTGAGCCTTGGAGTCTGAACATGGAGAAAAGCAGGCTGCTGCATGGTGGGCCACTGGTCCCCAGAGCAAATGTAACCAGCTCGGCTGGTGCTTACACAGTGTGAATAAATAGGAGTGAATGGCTGTCTGGAATCCAGAGAAACTGAGGAGGACACAGGGTTTTAAGAACTGTATGAGGAGAAATGCTGAGGAGACAGACTGGTGTGATAGGGAAGACAGACGGAGAAGGGATGGAGCATAGCTCCTGCCAGTCCGTGACCGCAGGATTTCTGTGATCCCTGCCTAACCAGCTGAAACATTCCACTGATGATATATCGCAGCTCCTCCAACGAGTGATTTACACAGGAATATAATCTATACTGCTGCCAGTGGCTCCCTTATTCGAGTATGTAGACTTGAACCTACTAATAAATACTTAAGAGATTGAACGGTTTCATCTGATGCTGTTTCAGTAGGCAGGGTTGTTGAGTTTACTTCTGCTTAATAGAAACGTTAGCATTATCATTCTTTTTTCTGTTTTTTAGTATTTCTTAGCTTTTGCTACTCATCCTGCACTGGAAGGATTATTATGTATGCATGCAAATCCCTTTGTAAACATTGTACTACATTTGTAGCTCGCAGGTTGCAAAATCACACTAGTAAATCAGTCGTAGCCCACCAAAGTGGGCTATGGTTTCAGCTAGGTTGCAAGAACATTTGAACAGACTGCTCATATAGTTTTTAAATGTTGTCCTTTCTTGATTGTTGTGGGAATTGGAAACAAACTGCCTGTTGCAAAATACTCTGTTTCATATTACTTAGCATTTTCCCATAAAAATCTGAAGAAATGCCACAGAACCTGATCAAAGTTTAAAGTCAGTTTGTTATTGAATGATGATCTTTTTTTTATTATAGGTAAAGCCTCAGCCAAGAAACTGACAAAAAAGGTAAGCAAAATGTTCCTTTCCTTCTTCAAAAGAACTTGCATTCTTTCTGTTACTCAGCTGACTAGACTTATCTTTCAAAACTGTCTTTATGTTTTCTTCTTTGTCTTTAAAGGAGGTAGATGCGGCACTGCTGTGTGTTGCCAAAGCTAAACCAGGACCGACCTTTTTTAGAGAGCTTGGTGATAAAGGTAATGAGCAGTTGATATTGAAAAATACATCTTGCTTTTTATCTCATTATAGAATCATAGAATCATTTAGGTTGGAAAAGACCTTTAAAATCATCAAGTCCAACCATTAACCTAACGCTGCCAAAGTCCACCACTAAATTGTGTCCCTAAGCACCACATCTACGCATCTTTTAAACAACTCCAGGGATGATGACTCCACCACTTTCCCGGGCAGCGTCTTCCAGTGCTTGGCAACCCTTTCAGTGAAGAAGTTTTTCCTAATATCCAGTCTAAACGCACAACATGAGGCTGTTTCCTCTTGTCCTGTCACTTGTTACTTGGGAGAAGAGACCATGACACCCACCTCACTACAACCTCCTCTCTGGTAGCTGTAGAAAGCAGTAAGGTCTCCCCTCAGCCTCCCTTTCTCCAGGCTAAACAACTCCAGTAAACATACCCATTATGTGGTATAAATTGGATGTATTTCTAAAGAAGGTTTAATTGATTTGACTTCACCTCCATCTAGCCAGTAGCTGCCTCCTTGGCAAATCTCTCGGTTATGCAAGAGAGTAAAGAGACAGGGCTGAGAACTGAAAGTCACCTGAGGTGCAAGAGGAGACATGAAAGAAATCAGAAAGCCTACCTGGAGAAGAGAAAGGGGCTAGAGGGGTGACTTCAGGACAAAATGGACTTTTAAGGCTTGTTGTTAACAAGTTGCTGTTTCACTATATAACTTAAATGCATGGAAACTAAGAATAAATATAAAATATGTATCTACTTATGTAAAGTGGCATCCCTGACTCCAAGAGCTGTTCAACTTATTTCTCCCTCTTCAGGAGCTTGGTGGCCCTTCATAGCAGCAATGTGCTTTGGTTTCTTTTCACCCAGTATTTCCACCTTATATAGAGCTACATAAAGAGAAAACTGAGAGCTGCAATACTGTTCGTATAACAGCAGGGAATTAAAGAACACCAAATAAACACCTCATTAGCATAAATTAATTGAAGGAGGAAAACAAATAAGAGGATCAAGGAAACCAAATAGATGAGTAATTAACCATTTCACCAGTAACAAAGACTGAAATCCCCAAACTAATGAGAAAGACCAACAGCGTCTATTCACAAACTTTGTGTATAGTGCAGTTCAGCCTGAATCCCTTATCCCATGGACATTTCTGGAAAATAAAGCTGCCTTTGCACTGCTGCAGTTCCTTGGCAGGCATGAGCCACGCTCTCTGTGTGCACAGCAAATTCCCAGCCATGGCTGCCAGCTTGTGCGAGAGAACAGCCCTCGATCTCAGCCTGCAGCGTTTTGCCTGCCCTTTGGCTTCATGGCCTCTTCTACCTGCCATTCGTTTCTTGCATCCTTGTGCAGATGAGGAGGGTTCTTTAGCTGGGTGCCTTGCTTGTCAGTCTACTCGTGCAGGCCCCAGCATACCACAGCAGCCCTGAAATATCTCTGAACAAGTTTTTTCCTACCCTAGGGAAGGCTTGATTTTGTATTGAATAGTCATTCCCTGCCTTTTCAATTTATTCGTCATCATTTGCTTTCCCAGGATTGGGTTTAAACGATTCCCAGTCTTTAATTCTTGGCTATTCTTTCTCTTTTTACTTTTACTTTTTACTTTTTTAGAGCCTGCCATTTCTAGTGGCTGACTCTGCAAATCCCCAAAGTACTCTGCCTGGGAAAACCAGAATCCACCAATAGAAAGTGAAAACAGCAAAATCAGCGCAGCCTCCTTTTATTGCACCTCTCCCAGCTGACTGCTTGGCAGAAAGTGGGCTCAGTGTTACGTGCAGCCTGGCATCTTTTGCATTCTGGACAAAGCACTGAACTCCCCTTGCTTAGGTCTGTGTCCATTTACTCTCCTTCAAAGGTCAGGTGGGAGTTGAGATGATACAGGAGCATTCAGTGCAGTCATCCATATGTCTTCACAAGACATGGAGTTTTTACAGTTCTCAATCATGATGGCTCTTTAGTGACTAAGATGCTTTTGCTTTGAGATGCCTTATTGTTACATTTTAAAAATGTAAATATTTATGTATTAAATATTACTTTTACAAGTACCAGAATAATAAATCTACACCTGTTCCACTGTTTAGCTGAGATTATTTTCACTACCTTCAAATTGTTATTTAAATATCAAGTAGAGGGAAAACTGTCATCAGTCCAGTTTGTAAAACGTAATGCTAGGGAATTCTGCCTTCTAGTGGGCAGTTTTAAGATTCATGTAATATTTTGTGAGTGTACTTATGATTTATTCAGCAATAAGAATATTGTACTGTCAGCACTTGCTATAAAGTTTGAGGACAGAGATTTCCAGGGAGGGATAGGGAAGGTTCATTTAGTGTTAGAAAATGACAGTATTTTGCCAATGCTAATTGCAAATACTTGGCTGCAAGTATGCCGAGTCATTCAACAGTATGTGAAACTTTTATCTTTTAATTTTTACTTGGACATGAATATAGTAGTCTATGCATTTTTTTATATTTGTTGCAGTACATCTTTTAATTTGAGTAACTTTGTAATGATTACTGTAGAATAAAAAGAAAATTACAAAAATATTTAGTTTTCTTTATGGATAAGTTGTCCATTCACTACAGGTAGTTAAAGGACAATAAAATCAAAAAAATAATTTTTGTGGAATTGAGCCCAGAAGTTTAAAAATCATATCTCAAATTATTTTAGTTTTAATCAGTCTGCCAGAAAATGTCAGACAGGCTGCGGATCTGCATTAAGGCACTGAAACAGGTCTTAAAGCGCAATCAAGATTTTTTTTTTTACATATTTTTATTACATTTACCTTTTTACCTATTTCACTATAGTGACTTTTCAGTCAGTTTACAATAAAATTATGAAAACAGAGTCTGTGTCTCACCCCTGCCATTTCTTGCAAGGCTCTTCTTTCCAGCCCTATGCAATTTAAGGGAATAGAGCCATCGTGCTTCTCCCTTGAGCCCATAAGCAGGGTGTTGTCTTTAAATTGGTCTTTTCTTTACATCGTGCCATCTGCATATGAATTTTGCAGATTCTTTATGCAAAATTTTATAAGGTACAATGTTCCCTGTCCACCCATATAGCTAAAACTCTCCAGGCACTAAGCATTTTGTATCTCAATTATTACAAACTTTTTTTCTCTGACTTAACAAACATAATCTGCCATGTTAATATCCTTTCAAATGCTTTGATAAAGATGTTTTTCTTACGTCCCTAGACTATCCCTGTGCAGCACGTCTCCAGACAGCTGAGAGGCAGACTCTGACTTCGCCTTGGCCAATAATGCTGGCCTTCATCACTTACTGGTTAAATTTTCAGGCAGGGGTCTTTGTGCTGTTACCATTGCAGTCCACAACTGGGAGGTGTTTTCTCTATAGAGTTGAAAAGTTACCTCTTTGTCTTTCTTTATATTTTTCTTTTAAACATTCTTTTACTGTGACACACACAAAACAAAATTGGGGAGTAGGATCTTGATCACTGCCCGTCACACTATTTTCTTTATTTCTTTTCCTCCCCTTTTTGTTTCTATCAATTTTTTATCTTGTCTTATATGTAGGCATGTAAGCTAAAAAAATAGCATAGGAGTTCTTCCTGTGTTTGGTTTCATATTTGTAGAAATCCTGGACACTTTGTCTAGGAATGCAATTCCAAGTTTTACAGCAATGCAAAAAATAATAAACATTCATGCAATAGCAGTAACCCTAAAAGTTGTAAGCAAAATTAAATCTTTGAGATGAAAGTATATTTTTTTCCACATTGTATTGTATGACTGTATTACTGTGCTGATTTACACGTGATGCGTTCTGGATAATAAGGTGAATAACCCTATTTTGATGGAGAGGAAAACTGAGATTTGGAACCAGAGTGAGTTGGCAGCAGGATCAGCATTAGACCTGTCTTTAGCTAAGGCTTGTTCTTGGATTTTCAGACTCTTGCATTCAGCAATTTAGTGTTTCTAAACTCTGGTACTTAAAGTGTTAAGTCACTATCTGAGGTCAAATACAAATGCTGTTGGCTATGCATAGTAATTTATCAGAAGTTAATTGTTTATCACTGAAGCTTAAGTGGATTCCTTATCTATCAATTAACTAAATATAAATTATAAAAAATAGTTTTATCTTTGCACAGATAGGCATGTTTGAGCTTTATTATTTTAAGCAGCTTCAGCATTATACAATGTTTAGCTCACAAGTTAAAAGTAGCTCAGTTATTTTGAAAAGTGATTTATAAAAAAGCCCTTTACATTTTTTCTCCAAACATTATTGCAGGGCAGATGGTTCAGATTCTGCTGTTTAACCACCCTCGTTATGCACACTCTATCTTTAGCTCGTATGCTCTATTTTGACGCTATCGCATCTTTGTGTTTGTTCAGGCTTTTCACTTAAGGCGGTATTTCAAAGGAAAACACTGGAATTTTCCTTCAAAAGGGAGGAAAATACTTTCACCTTGTAGAAAGGACATGTTCCTATTTAAAAAAAAAAAAAAAAAAAAAGAAGCCTCCTCTTGGCATGTGGCCCAGCAGTACTATCAGCACAATCTAGCAGCTTGGCAGCTTTGCGTGTTGCCATGTTCCCCTTGAGAATTAAAGGGAAGCTATTCTCTGCCTTCACGAGCCTGCCAAAGGATGGAGGACTTTGATCCTTCAGGGTAACATTAGAGTAGTTCTCCTCCCAGGTACTAAATGTGACAAAGCACATTTAATTTATTTGCCTTTTATATAAACATTGAATATTTTCAGTGAGAATCCAAAGATTTAGTGTAGGCCTTTTCTTAATACCAAATAAACCTTACTTTCTTATTAGACATGAACATTGATCAGACTCTGGATAGGGAATTTTACCATCAGAGTACTAAAAACAGAAGTAAAAACTTTATTAAATAATAATGTAGCATACTTTAATAACCTATTTAATACAATGTTAAACTACATTTTTTATATTTATAAGATGCGATCTTTCAGGTCTTGCTGTAAGTATATTTTCTTTTTGCAAGTAATTTTTTAACTCTTTTTTTCAGGGCTGATATCTTATGCAGAGTACTTATTTTTGCTGACAATCCTTACGAGTAAGTATTATATATTTAAAATACGTGTAAAAAATGGGTAAATGCTCAGCTACTAATCCCTGCACCATGAGATCAGTAAAGTCTTTCAAGAGATTTCAAGAGAGGGGAGACATTGGTTACAGGACCACATAATAAGGGGAAGAGAAACAGCAGAGGAAGATAATTTGTCTTCTGGATAGTACTTTTAGCCATTTTGGACAATGAGACATTAACATTATAGCTCACACAGTGGTGCAAAAGCTGTTGTGGTGTCTGAAAGGTTGTTGCCCATTACTAATGTGTTCAAATATGCAATGGATGATACACATAAACAGCAAACTTCTGCAGTGTCTTTTTGTTTGACTTTTTAATCCTTTTTTTTTCCCCTCTCTTCCTTTTGACTTTATTTCTTCCAAGCATTTTGCATGTATTTATGCCCCCTCCTTTACCTCCTTCCTTTTTCTCTATAAGACATTTTTTTAAAAACCTTTTTATTTGGTACTTGCTGTATCTGCAAACAGCAGGCATTTTTTGATTGTGTGTGGAAGTGATCTTGGACTTTCTGGGTTTCCTCATCCATACTTACTCTGTGCTGTTCTGATGGAGTGTAGGTAATGCTGGAAAATACCAAGATTTAGATAAGATGTGTGCAATGAGTGTTACGCAGTGAGACTCATAGAGAAGTCATGAAGCAGTCCACGTGCGTGTCCGTGTAATAGTCCGCATACAGTCTTGTTTGACTGACTTAAAAGGGACAAAACCAAGTGTACTAGATCTCATGGTATCGGTGGATGGGGAAAGGAGAGAAGGAAGCAATCGTTCTTGTCCCAGTGGACTGTAGATGCTTAAGCCTTATCACTTCCATAGCTGTGATCACGATCCAAGGCAGGGCTTAAACAAATTGACATGTTTTCCTTGCTGTAGGAGTGCACTCTGTCACGGTGTACTGAGAACAAGTAGTGCTGGTCTCCAGAGTCGTCTTCACAGACAATGACGGTCAGCACACACCTCTCACACAGTTTAGGGAGGCCTTTTGCAACTTATGTCATTTCTCAGCAGAACTGGATCCGTTCCTACTAGGAACTTCAAGTGGTACATAGTATTTTACATAGTATATATAAATTAATACAACCTATTTACTATGTACTGTTTCACCAGTAGTGACTGTCCAGTGCTACATGCAGCTCAAACATGAGTTATACCATGTGTTCAATTGCTTTCTAAAATCAGAAATAATATAAGAGTCTAGCCCAGTAAGAAAGCTGATTTAAAAATATTTGTTGCAACTCAAAGAAGAGGGATTTATTTTTAAAAATAGCGCAACCACATTATAACTTTAGGAGAATACATTAATTAAAGTTGCAGAAGTAGTTGCCAAAGATTCTATTTCTTTAAAAATCTGTGGCAGCTGAAAGAAAATTCATGTTGATTTATTGCCTGAAACAATTAGAAAATTGAAGCAGTATCAGAGCAAGTTGTTCCACTTCTCCAGACAATCAAGTAACATTATTTTTCACAGAATTTATATAAGAATGTATTGAACTGCAAAAACAAAGGCGCCTTTTGATGCAGGATAAAAATGCGGTGCTAATGTTGCTGCTTTGGTTACACAGAGGGTTGTCATACCAATCAGTTTGAAAGCAAATGTCAACAAGTGTTAGTGCCTCTGTCTTTGCCTAACAAATATCCCATGTCAGTCAGCCCCAGTTATACAACCTGTCTCTCGCTAGTGAGAATTAGAGATTTCTTAAAGCAGCCATTAATATTTCAATGTTTTCTTCTAAGTCACCAACAGAGCAATAGGGAAACAGGAAAAGAGTCACCAGGTTTCCAGAGTCCCGGTTCCTGGGCATTGCTGACCAGACCATGCTGCCTGTCATACAAAAGCACTATCTGCAACAACACTGAACTTGAAAACTTAATTTTGTGGCAGACAAAGGATTTGTTTTGTCCCCTCTGACACCCTTTTCTCTTTTCTGTGTGCCTTACACCATCATTGTCTTTTTTCTTCCAGTGCTGTACTGAATTGCATTTCCAGCAATTGGTTAATGGAGCTTCTGGTAAAGGAGCCCTGGAACTGAAATTGTCACCTTGACTCAAAGCTTAATTTCAATTAGCCGCTCACACAAATTGACAGCTTGGTCAACGTAGGCGTGGTTGCAGGGGAAGCACCTAAGTCTAACCTGCACTCACAGCTAAGATGAGGGTCTTCTGTTCAGATTTTGGAATTTTGCCTGATTCTAATTAAATACAAGTATATCTGAGGTAGTCTTAGAACTATGCTTATTTTACGAACACATACCTTTGGGGTTACATCATATCAAATAAGTATGTCATCTCTGAACAGTATAAGCAGCTTTAGGTCCTATATTTTCAGTAACAGCTCTCTTATCTGAAAATTGCGACACAGATGGTATGAATTACTATTAAATGCATCAATTACTTTTATTCTCTAAATATGTTATAGGATAGGCTTTTCTTGCTTTTGTACTAGTAACACAAATTTAGCGTGAGGCATTTCCGTGGAAAGGAAGCCAGTTTTGATTATTAAGGCCCAGTTGCTGGGGAAGGGTTCTGCTATGCAGATTGCAATGGTATTTATAAAATACTCCTGCATCACAAGGTTGCTCCACAGAGAACATTGGCTGTTGGCTGCTGAAGATGTAGTTATTTCTAAAATGTAAAAATAGTACTTTCTTTAACCATTTTGTTATCTCTGAAAAGGAATGGGATACTTCTTTAACTTGTTCCCTTTGCAGAAATATTCTCTTAAAAAAAAAAAAAAAAAAGGTAAGACTTCAAGCTTTACAGGTTGGAGCTGGAAAAAAGCTCAAAGGGAAAAACTCTGAAGAGTTTTTTGAGGTACTGCATCACTGCCCTCGTGAGTCCAACATTGTTCTTGGAAACACGAATATATTCGAAAGACAATAAGTCCTTGGCTTTCATATTAATGCCTGGTTTGACTGGGTTGTGGAATTAATTCACCTGCTCCGGAAATTACTGGGATAAGTGCTTGCTACTGCAGTGAACTGTAAATACATTTCAGCAGCATACTGCTCCTGTGTGGGCTTGCTAATGAGTGTCCTGTGTGGGCTTGCTAATGAGTGGGGGCCACCTCCTGTAAGCAAAGTAAGATCAGGAAATTGTGGGAAGGAGCTCAAAACACACTGTGTTTTTATAGTGCCTGCAAGACTCAGAACTCATTACATTTTTATATTGAAAAGAAACATCCAGTCAGTGAAGGAAATGTGGGGTAAAATTGTATAAAATTCCTGAAAAAATCTGCTTGATGGGAGTCATACAAAACATGCTTTTGTCCAAAAAGGCCAGAAAGAGTGGTTTATTACATCTCAGTAACATATGAGTACATTGGTTAGGGAGGGAAGAGAAGGGAAGAAAAAAAAGGCCTGGGGTTAACACAGCAGGAGCAGGAGCCGAGAGAGCTGGCCGCGATTACAAGATCAGTCTGTTTGCTAGGGAAGACTAGGGAAGACTGCAAATACTGGCATACAGTAATGCATGCAAGAAGTACCTGAGGAGTACACTAGCTCTTTCACACAGATTGGGAATAATTATGGATTTCTCAAGGCACTTTCCAGTCTTCTCACCTGAAAAGGACCTCTAATAAACACGACAGAGCTAGACTTCAGAAGTGACTTGGGATTATGGAGACCTCTATAGAGAATATCAAAGACCAGGACAGTAAGACGTACAATATTTTCACAGTCATTGGGCTCAAATGGATACGTGTGGCACTGCTGGCATTTCTTGCTTTGCCGTTGCTTTAATTATCCCTTGAAGTGGTAGTAAAAAGATGTTTCAAAGGTTTGCTTATACTGGAGGAGAATGGTTTACTGGAAATACCGTGTGCATGCATAATGATGAAGAACTGAACCATAGGCAATATTCCTTTGGCATTAAATATTCAAGTACAAGTGTAAGTGTGTGTGTGTTTACAATAATGTACATTTGCAATTTGTTGCAGAACCTCAGACTGGATTTCAGATTGCCTTTAAAATGTTGGATACAGATGGCAATGAACAAGTTGAAAAAAAAGAATTCTTTAAGGTATGTGTATTTATATGCATATTAATTTTAAAGCATTTAAATAGTTCCATAGATTATATTTGCTAAATGAAGATTCATTAAAATCTTCAAGCCTACTTTTCAGTCTGATCTATGATCGCATACTTATTAAAATACTTTATATGAAAGGAGCACATACCAAAGCATTGCTATAGAAGTACTTAACACATTTGAATCCACTTTTATAAATGTTACCTTTGGCTTGTATCTAAAAATCTATTACTGGGAAGGTAGGAGTTGATGTACATCCCTTACTCCCATGAGTTAATTTAAATAATCATCTGTAAAAGTCTTTTATTTTCTAAATATTTTGAATAATTTTTTAAATTCACCATCCTCTCTTGCTTTTATTAATTTTGTTTGCTTTTGCACAAGATTTTTACCAATTCACGCTTTGGAGAGTAGCAGCAGGTTTTCCCATATTTTGTATGGGGGAGAAAGATAAATGCTTAAAAACAAAGAAAATCTTGCTCTGATGTTTTAAAGAAGAATAGGCTTAATTATAGATCTTATTCACCTTTTAAGAATTTAACAGAAGACTGTTAACTAAATACTTCTTGTCAAAAGTCGAATGTAAAGTTAACAAACATAATTTTAATAGACTCCCTCAACTTAATTCAGATCCTTCATTCGTATTGCAGATGACTAGAGAGACAATTTTACAAGAAGCTGAAATGGCTACTACAGTGCAAATTATTTTCTGTCACTAGGGTAAAGTTAAAGATGATCATTTAATGCAACAACTCTAAAGAACCATAGAATCTAAAACTTATAAAGATGTACCTGTTGATAGAGAAATTACAAAAAAAATATTTAAGTGTACTTTCGTAGCCATTTTTTCAGTGAACATGTTCAGCCTGTAGTGCCTCTGCACCAAAATGCTGTGTTAGCAGTACTTCCTTTAAATAGGGACTGTGTCAGTTAAGCTAATAAGGAGATTCTTGCAGAAATACAGCACAACTCTCTTTGGGAGATGTACAGTAGGTCATTAATTTAAGGTCCATTACCCATTTCAGGTAATTCTAATTGAATCAGCCAGTATGAATAACAGAAAGTCATCAAAAGTAGAGGTGGAAACTTTATACAAATCATTAAAAATAATTTGATTCCTACAGAGGCAATCAAATTAAATTAAAATTATTCTAGTTAGATAGATTGTTACTTTTCATTTCCTTTATGGGCTATATTGATAAATTAATATCGAGTGGTAAAAAAAACCCCACATATAAATTGCAATGTCAACTCACAAGAATCATTAAATTCAAAGAAGTCCCACAGGATCTAAGCAGGTCAAAAGATGAGTTTTCTCACAGACTATTTACTTAACATTTATAAGCAGTGACTATTTTAAAGCAAAACTTACTTTTTATAGGTTACGTTTAAAAATAAAACTTTTTGAATGTAAGAATCTGGGAAAATGTGTGTGTTAATCCCTAGTTCTGTATGTATCACAGAAAGCTTCTGTAAGTCTAATAAATTAGTAAATTGTGTGGCTAATCTGTCATTTGTCTTGTCCCAGTTGTCGTCTCAGGAGAATACATCTGAACTATTCTGTTAGCTATTTCCACACTGTATTTGACAATAATATCAGGAAACGTATGTAAGGAAAGGGCAGTGGAAAAGAGTAGCAAAGAAGCAGTAATTAGGAGGCAATTACTGTAAGGAAAATGCGATGGCAAAAGAAATTGCAGTGCTACTTCATTCTCTTGCTTTGTCACCTCTTCTCCCTACTTCTCATTATCTACTGATTAGACATCTGTGTATAACTACAATGTCTGTTGATCTAGACTATAAATTCTTTGAGGTAAGAACTTTGCCTTTTTGTTTGCAAAGTGTCCGTCATTTTTTGAATTGTGTTTATCTCAACTTGCATGTTACTGGATGAACAAGATGTGTCACGTGAATCATTCAGGAAAGGGAGAAGGGTGACATGCAGACTCTACAACGCCAGTCCTTGGTGCCTGCAGCAGGTGATGGAGACACACTGTTCAGACCTGTATGGAACTGACGCTGAAGGACTGTGAGATGCAGGATTTCCCCAGTAGATTCAGTGCTCTTCGCTAATATAAATGAATGTTCAGGAAAGGAGATCTTGAATGCAATTCCATGTTTTGAAGGAGAAGGTTCATCTTATCCTCCATAGCCTTTCCACTTCTGTGCGTATTTTCCTCCTTTCCAGTAGAAGTTAAAAGAAGTTGTTCTGTCTCCTCCCTACTTATAGAATCACAGAATCACAGAATAGTTTGAGTTGGAAGGGACCACGGAGGTCATCTAGTCCAACCCCCCTGCAGCAAGCAGGGACACCTTCCACTAGATCATGTTGCCCAGACCACCATCCAACCTGACCTTGAATGTTTCCAGGGATGGGGCATCTACACCTCCCTGGGCAACCTCTTCCAGTGTTTCACCACCCTAAGCACAAAATTTTCTACAGCAAGATGGCCTGGGATAAAGTAAGCAAAATTTTCCTCCTATTTTACACATTCAGAAGTGCTAATGACAGCAGGTATTCAGGCTGGTCTGTTTTTAATTTCTGCTTCGTCCATGTTTCAGTGGTAAACTCTCACAATACAAGGGACATTTCAGTGTTAGGGCCCAGAATCACAGCAATCTGTATTTTGAGTTGGGCATCTGCAAGGATTTGTTGCTTTGCCCTGTAACTCTAGGGTGAAGAAGGTGTGGTAGAAATGGCGTGTTCACGGGTGTTGGTTGCCATCCTTTAATCAGCCCCTGCCAGAGTGCAAAGAATTGTTTCTTAGAGCCATATTCTGTGAATTCTGCACTTCCAAGACGTTCACATGAGAATTGGCAAGGGGATTTCCAGACATGTGCACGTAATAAACTAATGAACATTAATGTGATCTCCCAGCAAGAATAAGGCTAACAAAGATCCCCAAAGCCCAGCATGTGAGGAATTTCCCTAACTCTGTCCTGATTAAAAATTTCTAAGTAAAATTAATGACATTTCAAAAGTATTTGGAATGGAGGTAGGGTAACTCTGATGGCACATGCAAGAGCTATGTGATTTAGGCTTGCTAAGTAGACTGTCTTTATACACTTGTCCTGGACAGCAGATACCACAAAAAACTTGTAGAGATTCATCTACAGCTGAGTGAACCAGCACCCGACACTGTCAGTGGTTGTGGTGGTTTGGTGCAGAACACCTCTGCAGGCCTAGAGCATCCACAAGCACTAATCTCTCTCAAACAACTGGAAGATGCAAGGTCACCTTTTGGTTTTTTTAAGACTGACGTAGCCTTTCTGCCGGCTCCTGTCTTCTCCAGAAAAGATTATTTCTTAGTATGTCTTTAGTAAAAAGGCATCAGTTGTGCATAAGAGATTTCATTCTCTCTGAATTAGCCATTAGTGTCTTGCAGTGATGAACAGATATAGATATTAAATACAGCTACATGTTACTTGGAACAGTTGAGTATTAGAGTCCATTTTTTGAGGGCAGAATTCTACTCCCTCTGTAAGTAGTTGCTGCATTGTGTTGGAAAAAGATCCGCAAACTACTGGAAATAGTTTCAAGCACTATAAGGATTTACATACAGAGTAAGAAAACAATAAATGAAGTCTTCCAGAACATTTGTGAAAAATAATTATACTGTGTGTCTGTGTTCTTCAGTAGTCTCTGCAAATTTTTCAAGAGTCATTTAAAAATAAAATCCAAGAGAAAAAAATCATATTTTCTCTTGTTTGGAAAGCATTTGCACTTGCATTTCTTATGTGTGAGCAAAAGATGGATTTTTCAGGTAAGAAAAGATGTAATTTTTCAGTGAGAACGTGGACAAGCAGTTGCGTTTTTATCCAGAGCTCTATGTTGCTGTTTTGCTATGAAGAAATTCATAATGCTTTTACTGTACTAATCAATTGTTTTGTAAGTGATCAAATATAAAAAGAATTTGGAGAAACTTGGAAGAACTAGTACTGTTTGATTGTCTTGTTTTATGGTGTTTATTTTGATAAATACTCTCAAGGCATGCCATTCAAAAATAATAATAGACAGTAACTATCCTGCGGAACTAGAAAACTGGCTATTAAAAAAACAAACCAGAACGGGTGAATTAGTCAAAATTTGAAGGCCAAAAGAAGACCTTGGCCACATGAACAGTTGGCAGGTTTTTTCCTACTCACTGTTTAGAAGCCCGTATTGCTTCTCTGAACAGCATAATTAAAAAATTTAAAAAAAAAAAAAGGGGGGGGGGGGGGGAAGATGAAGCCCTAAGAAGAGATTTGAAAACCCCACAAAATAATGGCTCTGCAAATTTGGTCATGGATTTTTTTCCCAGTTCTAATGGGCAGGGTGAGCAATCACTCAGAAATGTTTGAGAAGTAAACCAGCAGTTCCAAAAACACTGAACTTTAAAAGCATATTTCCTAAAGTCTCCAAATTCAGAGTGATCGGTGTAAGTCCATATCTATACCTGAAATTTAATAAGTCCCTTGTTCTTTCATTTTTGCTGTCCTTTTGAGGATTCATGCAAATGTCTGTGAAAGGTAGGCATTCAAATGCGTTTGCTGATTTAATTAAATTCTTCTTTGTTGTTACTTGTATAGGACATTGTTTGAACAGGTATTTTTTTCATGTCTAGAAGATCATGTCTGTAGCAGAACAATGTAAAGCTGTCTAGAAGGACAGCATGAAAATCACAGAATAATTTTTATTTCCCAAATGACCCTTGATGTCATACCTCTGAGTTTCAAAAACTTAGGGAGTGAATGCTAAGCTTCTAGTGCAAGAAAATCTCTAAAAATAGAACACTGGGTTGCAAGCAATTGATTTGTGTGCTCTCCTTGGCTGTATTAACCACAGTAGATAAGACATTCCTGAGAAAAAGTGTGTCTGAATAGCAAAATACCCTGAAGTATGCAAATATTATGTCATGACTAGAGAACCTTGCAGAAACATAATGACTTTATAATTAAGAAAAGGTGAAACTAATGTAAGTTTCTGAAAAAGGAGACTCTTGTAAGACCAAATGTGTAATTTTCCTGTGTTGTTTTCATGTCTTAACAAATACAGCTACAGAGAATCATTGGGAAGGAAGATGATTTGAAAACAGATGGAGACGAAACAGTATTTCGGGTATGAAATAGAGATACATTTTTCTTTACAAAAGCATTGTTATACTTCCCATGAACTTTGTTATTTTTTCAGAGCTTTTAGATAAGTGTATAAGGATCAGTATTAGTGCTTTAATTAAATGAAAGTGCATGATGTCTCAACTACTTTCTAACTGGGGAAGAAGAATGTTTGTCACTTCTGAATCTCCTAATGAAATGTATGCAATTAATGTATTTCATTACTCTGTCATCACTCTAATGTTTAATTTCTGTTAGCCTCTGTTTCAAAATAACTCTATTCTATTTATAAAAAACTCAGAAGAAACTCTGTATTGCCATATTAGAAAAGACAGCTTTCCAAACTGAAATTAATACTTACCTAAGTGCTGCTGTTGCAGTAATATCAGCTTCCTCTGAGTTAGTTTGAGATGTAATTACTGTCATTCAGGTGACAAAGGCAAGGACTACTTTAGTTAGGTCCACTTCTAGAAAGAAATGGCCTAGATGCAGACCAGAAGAAACAATCTTCCAGCTGGGTTAGAAGTTTCACCTGTAGACCATTAGCAAATGGCAAATACATCTTGCCAATGAAAGGGGCAGGTAAATTCCTGCTCTCTTCCAGCTGTTTTTCCCTGATTCCTGCCACTGCAGCCTGCCTTCTTCCCAGGTAGGGTCTTTGCCAGCTGCCATCTATTCTTCAGTCTGTATTCAGCACACAGACAAGATTTTCTGTAGCCTGGGAGAGATTGAATGGAGTGAAACAGATAGGGGAAGTCCTGAGTGTACTGAAAACACCTCAGAAGCAGCTGATGAACCAGGGTGAAGAAGGGGGAGAGTACAGATGGATTATCTCTGTCTATTACAGTAAGGTGCTCCTTACATCAGCAGCTCTGCTTTTGTTGCATGCTTAAATTGGATGGTGTAGCTAAAGGATATTTTTCTCACTACAAACATGCTTTCAGGTGTAAACTGAAAATGAGTAATTAGGCATGAGGCAGCAACTGCTCATGTTGGAAGCATTCAATAAGAAATTTATAAAGGTTTCTGCTTTATAAACCTATCATGCATCAGCAGTTTCTAGAAAGAGTTGGTCCAGCTTGTGTTCTTTACTATCACCTGCCTGGGGAAAAAAATGGAAGTGGCAGTATTGCTAACATCTTTAATATTTACGAGGCATAAAGAAAAACTATCTTGTGATGCATAAAGGTTTTGGTCCCTCAGTATGTGTCCAGAGTTCAGTTAAAAATTGTTTGACTAACAATCATCTCCTTTTTTGAATCTTTTCATCAGTCACCAGTTCAAATAGCTAGGATTAGTAGGGTTGTCTGCTCCTCAAAACCAATTTCAATTAAAGCTTAACTGCCATTACAGTGAAAGAAAAAGATCTATTTTGCATGAATGCACAACTATAGTATAAAATTTCCAGAGAAACTTTGATACAGTTGGACAGATTTAGTTATAAACACATAAGCTTATTGGGAACTAATTAAATACCTGAGCTTGAATGTCTCTGTTTTGTTTTTATTCTTGCTTCAAATTTTGTCTCCAGAATTCTCCATTGAGAAAAATCTGAAGTTATTGTAACCAGAAAATGTTACTTAGTACGGTTTCTTAGCAGATTATAAATGGACTTATAGTCTGTTCAAAAGAATTAAATAGTTTTGGGAACTACAGCTCTCTTGAAATTCTTCTGGTCTCTATATTTCTACTTGGCAAAGTCCAAATTGTCATTTTTCTTCTATTTTCTTTTTCTTTCCTGTCTCTGTCTCTCACAAAAGGAGTGCATTATCACTATAAGCAGTGAATTTGACTATACAATGTTGTGTCAGTGCATATGTTTTTACCCCATACTTTTAATAATTATGGCAGTCATAGTATTACTTTCCAGCAAAACAGATAAAGCATAAAAATATGGCTTTTAAATTGACTGTGTTCTTTGAAAGCTGAGACTCTGCAACAGAAATTTGTTGTTTGGGATAGTTCTTTATTTCCACAACACTTTCACATTTTGCATATGAGCTTGCATATGAGCAAAGTAATCCCAGTCTCTGACACCAGATGAAAAATGTCGCTGACTTATGAAAATAAGTTTTAAAATGTAGTCTGCAACTTTATTTAACCACCAGATATACCCAGGTATGTTCCCTGTCCAGTGTATAGACAGAGGTCCCAGTCATTCACTTACTTTATGGAGATACCACTCAATACTTGTTCAGGTACTGTGTTAGGAAGAGAAAAAGCAGTTGTTGGCTGTGTTACTAGGGTGCTTGTATCTCTGTCTCTTCTACTGAGACTCTGACTTATGTGTCTAAAATTCAGAATTTTACCACTTAGTAATGGCCCTTGAATGGGATTGCAGTGAACTTGGTTGTCCAAATAAATATATTTCAGTTGAGGGATTTTCTTCTTCCAATGTAATTTATTGATGCTGGAAGAAAAGCAAAAAAAAATTGTCCAGCCTTAACGAGTCCAGCATTTTGGGAAGTTCCTTGCTGACTTTTGCAGAGCAGGCAATCCGATTTACTCATAGCACAGGCGTGCACACAGCGAAGGAGAGATGCAGGTGGACTTACAAGGCTGGCAACCTGGCTCTTTCTAACTAGATTGGAGAAAGTGGTGCAGCAGCCAACAGAGGCAGTGACTGTCTCCCCTCACCCATCTTCCCCAGAGGCCAAAGGGAATGCTGTACCTGGCTTCCTAGCACAACCACTCTGCTTGGTGTGAGACTTCCAGCTGAGCATTTGGCCATGCTTCACAGAAGAGGAGAGGCAGACTCATTGCCTGGACGTGGGGTAGAGTGTTATAGGGAAGTGCATAAGCTAGAAGAGTTTGGTGTATTTTGAAAAAGGTGTTGCCCAGTGTAGCACCAGTTGCTTTTGTGTTAATGCCCTGAGTTCCTTAAAAATATACTCTAATCCTGTTACGTACATTAGCATTCTGGTAGTGAAAACAATGCTAATGGTTGCAGATTTCTGCTGTACAGCCTGGTTGCCTAGATCAGGGACTTTGCTCTTGGGCCCTTCAATTTAGATTAATGAGTTATAAATTAGTTTCAATACTCTAATTTTGTATGCTTTGTGTAATGGCTAAACTTAGAAATTAATTTTCGCTATTGTTAGAAGCAGAATGTTCTATATTTGTTCTTAAAATGGAATTCATGTTGGGAAATACGTGCATTGTCTCATTTCAAAATGATTAAATGTATGCTTCTGGATTACATAATAAACACATTTTCATACAAAGTGTCTCATTTATGTGGGTTTTTTTAAATGTTTAACTAGTATCTGGGTACACAGCTATTAATCTCTTTTGAACAGGAAACTTTTGAACTACAATTCAGTCTGACTATAAGCAAAATACTTTCAGACCCACACATGGATATTTTCCTATTGGTTGTGTATCAATTTTTAACCTGTCTACTTCTCTTTTTTTTTTTTTTTTACTTTTGTATGGTCCTGAGAGAGGTGAATTGTATTAGTCATTCACACATTTATCACCGCTTAGCTGGTCAGCACAAGGTTTTACACTTGGACCTTCAGACACCGCAGCATTGCAATGCATCTCCTCAGCCACAGAGACTGCAGGCCATCATAACCTGCCCATCTACTCCCTAGGATTTCTCATTAGTTTAAAGTTTTCTATCCATAGGTTCAAAGTCTGCAAAGCCCTGGACCCAGAGTAACAAAAGACTACATACACTGAATGGAGGAAGATGGTGGTTGACAGCTACGCTCTTCTAGAGCAGTAGTACTCTGTTAACAGGGGTGCAGCGTATCTGTGCAGCACATTGAATTTTGCAAGAATCTGGTCCAAGACTAAAATTAATATCACTCCCAAAAAAAAAAAAAGAGTGTCATAAATCTTGTCACCTCTCAGTTAGATGGAATGCACATTTTTTTCTTGACCTGTCTCCTGCAGTATAAATGTGTATGTTTTGTATCAGCAGATTAACATTTAATTCTGTTGAAAAGCTTTTAGCTACTTTAAATGAATCATAGAATCATAGAATGGCTAGGGTTGGAAAGGAGCACTGCGATCTTCCTGCATGCTTTAAAGAAAGTTCTCCAGGCTGGTGAACCCCATAAAGAACGAAGAAGTGTGGCATCAAAATACTAAGCTATTAAAAAACAGCTGGGTCATTGTTTACCTCAGGGACAAGGAAATTATTTTATTTTTCCACATGATCTGGTCACATTATAACCTCAAGAGGGAGAAAGAAGCACGCTTTCTGACATCTTTCTAGGTACCTGTTCTGTAAGTACATTAAATTTGGCTTGAATAGCAGAAGTCTCTCCCAAGACGAATTCATCTGGAAGCCCATTGTGGTCACAGTAGCATTGCTTTCCGTTGCACAGATGTGTGAGGCAAGGCTACCCCTTTAGTCTCTGCTGCTTAACATAGTCTGAAGCAGTTTAAATTATATAGCTAGAGAAGCCAGATAGCAGTGTGGGCTCCTGACAGGCCAGGGAAGGCACACGACTTGGCCTTGCACTAACAGCTCTAGCCCTTAATTCAAAACAGTAAGGATCTGGTCATAATCTCTACAGGCTACCTAGTGCATTTGCTTGTAAAATTAACTGGAATAAACTGGAAATGGTGCATGTAAGCATGCTCAGTTGGCATTTTGTGATACGTGAAACTTTGGATGACAGCCTGAACATGGACTACCTGGGGACGCATTTGAACTGCAGGGTGGGGGAATTGGTCACAGTCCATCCGAGTCGGTTTTAGCACCAAGAGCAAGGAGGTTTACGTGTGCTTCAAAGAGTGTCATACCTCCTGAGGGGAGTCCTCGTTACAGATTCCCTGCTTTTGGTGGAAATTAATATTTTTACAGTATGGCATGACAGGGAGGCAGGACATGAATTCTTGTGAGGGACCATCCCCAGCTGTGTATAGAAGGTGCTTTCCCCAGCTGCCAGCAGCGCACCGGTCAGGCAGCCTCAGGCTCCGCAGCACAGCGGTGCTGTTCCCTGACAGGTTGACGCAGCAGGATTTGGTCCCTCTCAACCTGCTGGTGACGAGACTAGTTTGAACCTCTTCCTATTTTTGCCATAAAGTATCTCCTGCGTCTATGCCCAAATTAGCCCGTTTGACTGGAACCATTTTTATTATCTCCCCATGAATTGATGCAGAACTGTGGGTGAAACACTGAAAGCTGAGGACACCCATGAGGTTACATTTTCTTCCTTGCTAAAGGCACTAAGGGTACAGCATAGTGATTCATGGCATTAGTTATCCTTAAAAAACATCTACCCCCCAGGTAATGGGAACTATGGATGTTGTTGAATGCTGGACATAAACTGTTAATTGTTTAGCAAATGTTCTATCAGACTTGTTCTCAGATACTGTTATACCATCTGTAGAAAAAAATTGTGCACATTTTA
This sequence comes from Pterocles gutturalis, assembly GCF_000699245.1. Classification (NCBI taxonomy): domain Eukaryota; kingdom Metazoa; phylum Chordata; class Aves; order Pterocliformes; family Pteroclidae; genus Pterocles; species Pterocles gutturalis. The sequence goes on from NW_010107900.1 coordinate 29,435, forward strand.
GCCCCTCTGTATCAGACCTGATATATTCTTGAATCCTACCTAGGAACAAAGTGCCTTGCAAAACATGAAAAACTTTAGTAGCTGGTAGGATTGATTTCATAATGGATACATCTTTTAAACCTTCTTTCCAGAACTGAGTTGCAGGATATATATTAATATCTTGGAGACTCTCAAAATAACGCAAAGCTTGGTGCTCTTGAGCAGTGTTTGAGGCTAGGCTGCTTAGATTGAAGTCTGGATTGCTTTCAGGGATAGAAGCCTGACATGATGAATTGACTGACATAGCAGCTGAAAAACAAAGAGGATTTCAGAGAAGTGAACTCAGAAAAATTTGCAGATTTAGTCTTACCTTTGGAAAAATTTAGGACATCAATAGCAGACAGAAACTAAGATACTGTTCTTCTTGACCCTCCTCGCTCTTCTGCTCCTGTTCTTCGTCTATTCACTCTCCTTCTATCTTCAACAACAACAAAAAAAAATTCAATACAAAATCTATATTATTTTCACAATATCTGTTGAAAGAAGGCATTGCACAGTAAATACCATCTCCCAGGATGTAAGTAAGAGAACAAAGAATGTATTACAGATTTTAATCACAATTAATGCTTTACAGTCATGCCTCAGGCAAATTCTGCAATGAAAGGGGGTAAGAATCTACAGACAGTAAGTCTATTAACATTTCAGATAAGTTTTGAAAGTCAGTTAGGTACATTATTCCAAAAATCTTGTCTCACTGTGTGATAAGTTTCTTCTCAGTGGCACTTGTTGCTGCTTGCTGCAGTATCAGGTCCTGAATGTCAAAAGCTCAGTGGGGATCTACATGATTAGGTAGGTCTATGCCTGTGACTCAGCGTTTGCAGCATCAGGCTTCTTTGTTAGCAGTCTGTGGAATGTAATAAGGAAATAAGTGTTGTGTTCTCTGATCTTGCTTAAAAAGGAATAATTGCATAATTCAGCAGTTCGTGATGCTTTTGAAAAATGTACAAGGTGTTAACGTTACTCTAGGAACATAAGCTTGCATTTGTACCATGTACACACATGTTCATTAGTTCACATAGACTTGTGTGGCATCAGAGCTTCGTCTTTGGGATTCTTTGTGTGAACCAACGGACCCAGGAACATGTCTGAGCACCTCAGGTGAGATAGGTGTCCCTGCCCCATCCCATGCTTGTATGAAGATGAGAGTCACAGTATCACCATCCCTTCTCCATTCTGTGCCTCAGCTTTCTCTAAAGCACAACCCAGAAGGGTGCTGTGCTGCACCCTCCTGGGGTTGAAGCCACCACTTACACCAGAATATAAAATTTCATTCAATTTAGATTGTGGCTCTGTGGCCCTAAGCTACCAGTCTGGTCCTTTTTACAGCTCCAGGATTAGGTTACCATTTCATTCTCATTGCCAAGACAGGCATTCCAAACATACGTTTTTCTTTTACCTAAGCTCAGGAGGGTGAGGTGTTGGAAATACTAATAGAGCTCCCATTATCTTCTAACAAAGATTTGTCGTGTCAGTACTAATTTATACAGTTCAGCAGCAAAAGCTCCTAATGATTCTGTGCACAAAAAGGAATTATGTACTAACATGTACTTTAATAGCATTAACTCTAGCAAAAGCAGTTTTTTGAAATTTTACCCTTAAGCTGTAGTCTCTGTGGTCTCATTGCATATTCTGTTTTAAAGAAATGTGCTGTTTTGTAGTTTTAAAATACATTTAACTCTCACTGACATAGTGCTTGGACATCTGCCAATTCCACTTTGGAATTTCAACTGATAAAGAGGGTAGCCAACAAGTAGGTGCGTATTTGTTATAAATCCAGGGATAGGCTTCGTCATCTCAGATAAGATGAGATGAGTATTATTTGTATGACTTCTTTTAGCTTATAGCTAGAGAAACATGAAAAAGACTGTCACAGACTTAATGTTTGAAAGGTTATTCTAAACCTTGTTTTTCAGTTTGTTTTCAATACAAATCTGATTTTAATATGGAGTTATTATAGTGGAAGCATTAAATTGTGTAATCATGAGTTCAATTTAACAAATTACCTCAGTGATTATTTTTTTTCTTGCATTTTTCAAGTCTCCTTTAAACATGTAAACAAAAAACACAAAAACCAGATTAGAATCTCACTGCAGTGTGAAATATGTGGATTCTTCTCTGTTTCCTAGAAAACTTCACATTCTGACATAAATAGTTTGGATTTGAATTTCAAATAAGCATACATGAATTTTTGACTTTTAGAAAAGCATATGCCAATCTTTATGCGTCAATCTTCACAGTAATCTGAAGTGTTTAAACTTTAGAAGGATGGATCTTGTGGGTATTTAAATATTCTTTGCTTGCAGTTAAATGATAAAGTTCAAAAAGTACAGTTTGCATATGACATGAAAAGTCTTTTTTCTAGGTTCACTCATACATAACTCTTATCACTGGCATTAGTGAATTGTAGCTTGCAGTAGAAATGAAGAATGTTACCTCTTTAACTATAAAATAACTGTGTCACATATGCAGTAAGCATGAAACACAGTGGACTAATGGGACTTGTTATTGATGATGCTGAAAGCTAAATAACCATTAGTATTAAATCGTATGAATAGACTCCTGTCTTTCATCTTACCTCTTCAACCAGATAAAAGAAGCAGAGGCTATTTAGATGTCATAAGAATAGTTTGTTGAAATCCCTCCAGACTCACAAAAAAAAAAAAATCTCTTCATATACCATAGTGTTTTGTTGCATTCAAAGAAATGCCAGTACGCTAGTGCTGAAAGAAGGACAAAAAACAGAAATCCAGCATTATGTGTGGTTTCAGACTTGTTAAAGAGGCTGTTGAGTTGAAATCATGTGCATCCTTCTCCTGCAGAAATATCTTAATCATATTTAAAATGTATAGAAAAGTCACTAACATTGAAAATTTACAAGAAGCCTTGTAAGACCATATTATAATAGAGCACTGTAAATGTTTGTCTGTTTTTACTTTTGTTTCTTAGACTATCATGAACATTTTTAAATGGCTGTAACAAATTAAAATATCTGACAAAAATCTCTTATACAAAAGTGTTAACTTTATTTAAAGCCTTTATTCACATAAGCATAAAGGTTTATAAATATTTAACTGGCAACCTTCTCTGTGCTAATAATAAAATACACCAAAAGTGGTTGTAAATTGTACTCACCTTTCATACCGAATATTTAGAAGCAGAACATGTAATACACTGTTACAAATTATGCGGAAGAATTATTCAGCTCTGAGATCCTGTTTGATAGCTTTGGGAACAGTAATTAAATTGCAAGTCTCTTGTGAAATTCTAGTTCAAATAAATATATCCAGATTTGTGGTAAATATATATTAATGATCATACAATGCATAATTATTAATCATACAGTTTTTTGTTTTATAGGGAGCAGAACTGGAAAGCTGTGGTGTTAATACCTTGTTGCTGGTACATTTCTTTGGAAAAGAAGGAAAGGAAAAACTTCGCTATTCTGAGTTTTTCAGGTATTTTTCCAGTAGGCAAGCCTAACAGCAACCAATCCTGTTCCTACCCCCCCTACTTTGCACCAGCACTGGCATTAATCTGACCCCACACTGAGCTGATTCAGAAAGTTAAACAGGTAATCAAGCTGGAGTTTATTCATTATTTTACGTGGTTAAATTTCTAGTTTAGCTCCTGGGGTCTGCTGTCTGCAGGAGTTGAACACCATGGTAACTCCAAAGCAGCAATGAGCCTGGAGGTTGTGAGCACTGAGACTACCATTCCTGGCAACTGTGTGATGGCATACCTTCATGAGTATTTTTCTTTTTCTTGATCAAATCACAAAAAGAAGTGAATGCTGATCAATTAAAAAAGCTTTTCTGATCTGAGACACCCCGTTCCCCATTACAACTGTTATGGTAGGCTACAGGCAACTGCTCTGCTTGCTTCAGATTTCAACTTCTGTTAAGACTTTACCTGTGCGTTTTCCTTTAACCTTTGAACTACTTTTGCAATGGGACTATGCAGACACTTTGTGGCACTTATGTCAGAATTGAGAATTAACTGAGATGGTAAACACCACATCAGACTGAAACTGCAGTGGCATACCAAGTGGCCATTACTCCCAGAAATGTAGCGATTCATCTTTTTCACTGTAAGCTTTGCAAAATCAGAAGTTAATAGAAAGTTCTAAGACTGGCGTAGGGAATCATTCTGTTTGTATGTCATATATGTGTCAGCAAGACGGTGCAATCCTGTCTACATCAGAGTAGGAAGTTCTACTGTGGTTGCTTTCAACTTGAAAACCCAACTGGGTATCAGCTGTTAATGTTTTAATTGGATGAGATTATTTCTTCCAATGTTTATTTCAGTCAGTAATGGTGGCCACCACCTACACATCATCACAACTTAACTGGTTACAGCTTTGTTACTTGGAAGATCTATTTCTCCTGTTAGTATGAACTCCAGACACATCTTGCTATGTGAACTTGGGCCCAGAATCCAAACGCACAGTCTTTCTTTGAGATAAATGGAAGTTAAGTGCCTAAATACCTGTGTGAATCTTGACACACGTCTTGTAGCACAACATCAAGAGGAGATTATCTATATCAGTATTACCTTTTGTACAAAAATCATCGGTCATTTACAGACTGCAAAAGTAAATGGGGATAATGTGTTCTACTTTAATTTATGTTCAGAAGCAGAGGATCTGTGTCAGCCCTCTTAAAAATGAACGTTGTTGCAATCAGTAGAGGTTCCAGGAAAGCCAGAATAGAAAAGGAAGAGTGGCAATTTTTCTAACACTAAAAAGTGTTTGGCTCCACTGGCTCTGGCGCCCACCGGTCTTCAAATAAACAACCTTTCTCTTCTGAAGACCTCGACTCAGTAGGAATCTAAGTGAGTAAAATAAGATTAAGATGCCTCCAGCTCCCTTTTCTATAAATACCATAGGTCTTCTCAATGAAGCAAAAGGCAGAGAGCAAAGTAAAAGGTTGTGTTTGCATATACAGTGTAAACTTGAAAAGCCTCAGGTTTTAGATAAAATCCTGCATTGACCCAATGAGGCATGACATTGATGAAACTATGCACCTAGTACATTCAGAACATATAGGTTAAAGACCTTTGCCTACCACACAGAGAGAGGCCTGTAATCAAAATCAAACTCCCACATCTTGCTCTTAAAATTTGTGGGATAAGTGTAAGGTTTAATGCAGGTAATTTTTCAACAGTGGCAGTTATGTTTCGTAGAGCTGGAATGTGCCTCTTTATCACTGCGTAGACACTCCATCTCAGTTGCAACATGACAGTGAAGTTTGTTTAACATGCAGAAAGGTGAATAAAAGGCTCACTGTCTTTTTAACCTGTGTGAAGATATCACCTTTCACATGATTTTATTTGTAGGTAAATTAAGTACATCATTTCTGGGTTCCTATTGTTCAGAGAAAATGTGATTTCTATCTGATGGCCTCTCATAACATTTTACCTTACACGGGAAGCTATTGTTGGCTGTTTGATCAAAGTGCCACGCTGTTTTTACAAGAGATGACTGATGAGCTGTACAGACATACATCATTGTCAAAAGCAGAAAATAATGATGGTAAATGCTTTTATCATTTTCCAAGTTCTTGCCTAGAAAGCTTTTCCATTGATCAGTGTAGTACCTGGTAGAATGTAGAGGTGATTAGGTTTGATTAGCACACACTAAAACTTGTCACATTAGTTAAATACACAGATATTGCTGTGCTTTAGAGTCCTTGAAACTGGGAAAAAAAAAAAAATGCAGGAATGATTTCTTAGTGAAATTTCACTGTACTTGCATGGGAATTCAGAAAGTCGAGACTAGTGTTCTCACCTCATTACTTACATATATTTTTGTCATGCTTCCTCCTTTTCAGTTTGACAGACATTAAAAAATCCTTTTGTAAGTGTGCAACCATCTGTATCTACATGTACACCAGTGATGTCTGACCCTTTTAGCCCACAGTCCAAACATTTTAAAAATGTCAGACAGCCACAGTCAATATATCAGGTCAATTAATTTGCCCTGTTTGCCTTTCTTTGCATTGAGATGGCACAAAGAAAATGGAAACTGCCTACGTCTCTTCAGGCAATGTGGAGCTGATGTAAGCCAACTCTTGTGCCTCCCTTCCTGCTGCCACAAACACAGGAGGCACACTGACTATAGGCAGGGAAGATGCTTGTGTGTGCTGGTGCATGGTTCTTGGGAAATCCTAGCTCAATGATAACACATGAGGATAATCTTCAGGGTGTTTTTTAATGGACATAAAGAATGAGACCATGAAACAGAATATCAGATCATTTTTTGACCTTTTTTTGGGGGGCTGCTGGGAGCATGGAAGTAGAGAAGTAACCTTTTCATAGGTATTTTGTGACAGCAGTCAAGCTCTTTTCTCACTGTCCTCCAGGACATAGTCAACCAAAGCTGCTCCTTCTCATTCTCTGCTGAGCAGCAGTGGTGGGACTCCTGCCTTGTTTTGCAGCTTCTCCTGGGACTGATTAGAAGTAGTGGAAGCAATACAGGAGACACAGCATCCTTTGCCTTTCCCATAGTAACAAGGAAGTTTCAGAGATCTTAAGATAGGACGCAAGGAACACACGTTTAGCTCCAGACTGCTACATGGTTTCTTGACAGTTGTCCTTAACACAAGGAAAATATTATCATTATTAATAATAATTCACAACATCAAAACTGACACCTTGTTTCCCTAGCAAGTTAAGATATTTCAATGTAAATTATTCTGGAGTATGTTTAGGTACATCACTAGTAAAAGTGTTGCCTCCTAGTCAAATGCGGATAGAATCGTTATTCTCCTCTACCAGTTTAAGAAAATATAAAACAATATGCAGCAAGCCTAAAATAATGTAACAGAGAAGGGTAGATTTAATACAAGAAGCTGTAACCAGATGAGACTTTCTTCTCGGAAGACCTGAACAAGTTCCTGTTTCAGATGACCACCACTCAGTTTTACACCTCAAAAACAATGCTGTCTTCTAATACAGGGACCCATCCTAGAGAATGTCAGATTTCAAACATGAAGCCAGACATTCACTGGGATTCCAGGCTTTTTATTCTTTTGCATGGATTTCCCTTGTTTCTAGAGACAAATAATTTTTGGTCTTTTCCTTCCAAAAAAAGTTGCACTTGTGCTCTAATTGCCAGCTATATTGTATGTACTATTTTTTATTCTGAGTAGAAAACTATTTCGTTTTCTAGTTATAGCAAATATTTCTTCTTGACAACCACTGCTTTTTTTCCCCGACAAAGTCCATTACTGATCTTGTTTAAGTATGTCTAATCCCAAATAAAAGAGGAGACAGTATTTCACTCCCTAAACAGTTTATGACTGCTATGATTTTTTTCTGTAATCTGTCCCCAAGCAAGCTTAAATCTCTCACAATCTCCTTGAAGGAAAAAAAAAAGTGCAGAGAGCATAGAAAGAATATTCAAAAAAACTTTTCTCATTGTTGTATTTTTTTCCTGAGATGGCTTACAAAAAAAGTATTTCCTGGTATGGTTAAACAATGGGCATATTTTAATCATATAAGGAAAATTAAAATTTCAAATCCAGTTTATTTTCTTACCTGATTTGTTGCTTCCAAACTTCTCATCAGTTAATAGAATTTTGTGCCAGACATATTTTTAATCATAGTTTAATTTTTATTTTATCCTTTAGCTTGAAGGTCACAAATGGTACAACCATACCCAAAATGTGCCTTTTCCTTACCTGTCCTGTTTCTTTCCTTCAGTGTTTTGAATTCCTTGGTACGTTTCATTTGAAACGTTGCATTTAAGAAACAAGAATGATCCAGGCCGAACCACAGTGCTGGTGCTGACATTTTTCTGGTGCTGTTCTGTGTTTGTGCCAATGCATGGATGCAGAAACTCTTTCAGGTAGCATCGTCAGCCAGCAGTACTTTTGCTGTGATGGTAGTTTGTACATTTTCAGTGATTTAATGCATTATAGAGGTGGCCATAATGCATTATAGAATCATTAAGGTTGGAAAAGACCTCAAGGATCATCAAGTCCAACCCAACACCACCTAACTCACTAAACCATGTCCCTAAGCACCACATCTACACGTTTCTTGAACACCCCCAGGGAGATTTGGAATTTCTTTGCAGAAGTAGAGCATGATTGCCTCCTCATCTGTCTCTGTACCGACACTTGTATCTACATCTGTGTATATGTACATAGAGCCTTAATACACATAGAGATTACGTCTCATGCAACCAGGATCAGACAGCGAGGAAGTGGAGATGGGAAAAAAAATCTGATTTCATTATTGTATATTCCTATCATAACCGAATCTGAATATTTCCCAAATGTTTAGTAAAATTGTTGAGAAGAATCTCTGTTTCTTTCTTTCCTATATACTTAGCAAAGGAATAGCTTGATTAGTTTCTACAGAATGCTTGTAAATGAAAGTGAGTAGTTTGGTTTGGTTTGGAAATATTGAGGACGGTAAATCACAGAGGGGTTTGCCTGTAATTCTGAAAATGGTGAGATTGATTAACTGTCTTCCTGCTTACAAAACAGAATTTACAAGCATAGATCTAAATGTTCTCTGAAGGTTAATGGTCAAGCCCTTATTAGATTTTCTATATTCTGTTTTGAAAGTCAGGTTGCAAAAAGGCAGCCTAGCAGCTGGTTCACAACAGTTTTTTGGTGCAGAGAGGGTTATCAGGTCTTCAGGAGGACTCCAGTGTCCAAAGAGGAGCCAAAGCAGAGTACAAATACCGGAGTGGTATATCCACAACTACCTTTGTTGTTAAGTTTCCTTCCTAGAAATCAGTGCAACAAGAACTGGTCAGTTCTGTATTAAGAGTGTTAAAGCTCTGCACAGACTTTCAGTTCAGGTCAAAAGGTATAGGAAAGAAAACTTTACCTAACCTTCCCTTCTGTGTTTCATTCTACTGCTTTGTGTGCCGTAAGGAATACAACGCTAGCACTTCATTGCAACATCTCAGGTTGGAGAGGGAATAGCTGCATTCCTGAGGTCTCCTCGCTTTTATTACATTTTCACTTCTATTAAAGCTGAGTTGCCAAAAGGTCTTGAGAGACTCCCTTTTTCTATAGTAGAGCACATTACAAAATGAGGGATAAATCCTGATAAGGTTTCTGGATACTGTTGTAACACGATAACGAATTTGGACATTGGCGTTCAACGTGGGTGTTTTAGAGAGTATGGATAAAACAGCTATCTCAAAGAAAGTACAGTCTGTTCCCAGACTTTCCCCCATCATATAAATTTATTATTTACCTTTCCTTTTTGTTATTTGGAAACTGAGGGCTTGCTTTTATTTTCAAGCTACTACAGCATAAGAGTATTCCCAGTGTAATTGTTTTTGAATTGTAGAGCACATCTACAATCTGAATCCTGTTCCCATAGTTGACTTCAGGATCCTTTCAAAGTCCCTGGCCAAGCTCCCACTGACTTTGGGAGAGCAGGAATTTCATTCCTATGCTTGTTTTTCCTAATATCTGGATATATTTTAAAGGAATTTCCAGCTGAAACTCATTGCACTGTGATCCAGAAGATACGAAAGCAAGTATCCCTTGTGGTGTCTTGGCATTTAAGTATCAAGTTTTACGTCCTAACTAGAAAGTTATTTTTAATAACTTTTAATAACTTTCACTTAAAAAAAAACCTCATTAGGATTTTTAACTCTCACATCTGGGAATAAGAGTGACCTAGAATGCTGATGCGATGATTCATAGTATTTTAACTTTTATAATATGGGAGACTATCACATATAAATTTTAAATTACACATTTCAGCTGCTGCTCCAAGTAGCATTTGGTACAGCAGGAAATCTTCCCACTCTGACTTGCCAGGAGCAAACCTACAAGTTGAAATGAAATAGCTGTTAATTTTTTGTACCTCCGTAAGTAATTCCTGCTCCCCTCCCTAGCCTGTGTAGCACAGCGTGATGCACAGATGTTGTGCCACAGGAAGGGTGCAGTGTCATTGCCCCAAAGGAACTGCAAAGGGCAAGAACCCAGGCCTGAGAAAAGGCAGTGCCAAACCCACAGTGGGGCTGGGAAAATATAGCACTTCATTCGCTGTCCAACTAGAAGAGGGTGCAGAAGCAAGCACACGTCAAAAAGGTCACAGCCAAAGCCTTCACTTTCCTCTTTGGCTTTGCTGCAGCTTTCACCTGGCTGATGCTTGTGGCTAGGTGGGACATCTGCTCCTTCCGCAGCATGCAGAAATTCTTGGTCTTTCTGCTGTCCTGCCTTTATTTGGTGTAGCTAGGGGGCAGGTCACTGAGGGTTTTCTGCTTAAGGAAATGCAATATTTAGAAAAGATGGAAGAATATGTAGTTTGTCATCAGCTGTGGCTATTGACCAGTACAGCGAATGACTGAGAGTTAGCTCCCCAAGATAAATAACTCATAGTTTCAATAACAGCCCTTAAGTCTGTTGCAAAATGTGCCCACCTTTCACAGATTAAAAGCCAAGAAAATAAAACACATGGTATCTCATTT
>NW_010107900.1:40139-47241 GCF_000699245.1 Pterocles gutturalis
CTCCCAAAATGCAGCCCAGTGGCCCTAGTCAGCCTCTGCCGGACTGACTCCATGTCTGGTCCATGTCGTCCTCTCCCCCTGGAGCTCGACCTCCCTTCCCAGGATCCGGGGAGGCTCTTGCAGGCGGTGGGACAGGACAGCTTCTGCAAGCCCCTGCTGGCTGGTCTCCCCAGCACGTGCTGACTGCTGGGCTGGCCAGAGGCAGCAGTCACCTCACGGGTTACAAGGACAGGACCTGCATCTGAAAACTGAAGAATGGTTTGCAGCCTGTGGAAGTAAAGCTCTCACTGGTCTGTACAAGGGGCCTCCCCTTCGCACTGGTGGCACAAACAGGCCTTTTGGTATTTCATCCCCTTGTAAGAGGGAGAGATGGGGGACTTGAAATTGAGCCAGGTCTTAAGGTGGACTGTGGAAGATTATAGCTCAGTGTTTGACTGTGCTGTGGAAGCCTTGTAACCCCCTTTACTGGACCAGAAAAATGCCAATATAAAATGTGAGAGCATATCTTACCCCTCTTCAGTATTACCCCAATAAAAACTTCAGCCTGAAACTTAACATCGGTTCCGCTGTCAGGCTTTCATTTGCCTGTATGTTGGGACCCATGAAGCATTTGTTGGCGCTTTATTTGCATGTGCAGCTCTGACTATTAGAGGAAAAATACAAGAGAGAGCTTATGCTGCAACAGCAGTCTTCAGCTAACCCCTTACAGACTTCACAGAGCTTCAAGCTACTGATTGTCCAAGCGATCTCATTAAAGAACTAAAGATAGCTGTGCAGACTAAAATGCCGTAATTTCAGGGGAAAGAACTTGAATCCAGTGAGGCCGTACAAAACTGATGAACAAATGAGTCTCTACTGATATTTGCTACACAAACCCTTAGCTGTCCTCTTCTCCCACTAATTGCTTTGTCCCAATGTAGGGGAAATTTTCTCCTGTCAATAATTTTTGCAGCTCAGTAAAGCAGGGTTCTTTCAATTCTGGCAGGCATCACTGTGTTTTTAGCCTTTATTTATATTTAAAAATTATCAGTTGTTTTTTAACTGCCCCACTTCTGAAGTGGAAATTACCAAATGGATTGTACAGTATTGCATTCTACTTTCTCAAAATGCTTATCAGGCCAGAAGAAATTATAATGGCCACATAGACCAAACTGGGGAGGCTCAAAGCTACAACTCTGCATACAGTTCTGGCTCTGCACTTGCGGGTTGTTACTTGCTTCTCCTGCTACTGTTTTTTTTTTCTTCCTAAAAGAATGGGTGTCTCCTAAAAATCTTGCTGTTCACCCATTCCTTTTTCAGACAGTTCTCTTCATACCTTTGCAAACACCTGCAACTTTTTCTGTGCTCTTCCAAACTCTGTACATGTCAATTGTAATCCTCTCTAATCCATTCTCTAGTGAGTGCAGAACTGATTTGCCAAACCCTTCTTTGCAGTTACAATCTTTGCGGCTTTTAGTCATCTTTTCCTGCAGTGATGATTTCAAGTTTCCTCTTTCCTTTCACCTTTGTGATTATTAGGGCCTCATCTTTCTACGCACTTTCCAACCTTGTCATTCCTCTCTTATTAATATGAAATCTCATAAATCATGTATCAGGCCTTTAGTTACCATGTCCTTTTTCATTCATTCATTATAATACTGCCTTACCAATCATTTTATGTCATTATCTGCACATTTTTAAACATTAGTAGAAACTATATGCCAAGTGGATCTGTAAATTATCTTAGCAGCAGCAATCTCTGAATGCAGACTTAGAGGGCACCCTGCTGGTGTCATGATTAAAATGCAGCTGTGGAAACAAATCTGCACGCATGGGTAAAATTAAACCAGTAACATTTTAAACGATGATGTGTATAGTATCTGTGATTAAGAGTTAGTGTCTACTGCATTTAGTAGCTAAGGCAGTAGGAGTGATGCAGTGATGCAAGTATCAACTCTTGGGTAATATCTGTTTACACTTAGATTCATGGAAAATCTGCAAACAGAAGTCCAAGAAATGGAATTCATAAAGTTTTCAAAGGGCTTGAGTGTCATGAGAAAAGAAGACTTTGCAGAATGGTTACTGTACTTCACCGATGAGGAAAACAATGAAATTTACTGGCAGAATGTGAAAGACAGAATCGAGACAGGAGAGGTTGGTACATAAAGCATGCTTTGTTTTGCTTCCTTGTTTGTATGTACAGGTTTTCATTTGAATGTAAGTATCTAATAAGGTAACTGGTTTACAGGTGAATTATTGCAGCTTTTGAATTTTATGCAAATAAGAACAATGATAATTTGCCAACTGAGAAATACAAATATTTATGATAAGCAGGCAATCGCACCTAAACACTAGGACCCACCAGATTAAATTAAATAGATTTACTGGTGTTTGAATGTATTATTAATGATATATCATCTGAATTCTGTGATACTCTAGAATATCAGTTTGGAAGAATTCAAGACTTTTTGCAAGTTTACAAACAACCTGGAAGACTTTTCTATTGCCATGCAGATGTTTACTGTAGCCAATCGTCCTGTTAAACGGGGTAAGTGCTGCACATGTTTCATATGTATTTAAAAAAAAAAAAAAGAAAATTGTTAGAGAATTAATGTAAATAAGTTATCCCAGAGTAGTACTATGAAGTCCAAAAATGGTATACTGCTCTTTATTCTCAATTAATTCTATTTTATGAAAAAGTAATAATGCAGAGTTCCCAAAATGTTTTGATTTGTAAGTTCTAATGTGCTATCATATGCTGCACTGCTCACAGCAGACTAAACCATAGAATCATAGAATAGTTTGCGTTGGAAGGGACCTTTAAAGATCGTCTAGTCCAACCCCCCCCACTGCCAGGGGTAGGGACATCTTTCACTAGTTGTTCAAAGCCCTCTCTAACCCAGCCTTGAACACCTCCAGGGATGGAGCATCCACAGCTTCTCTGGGCAACCTGTTCCAGTGTCCCACCACCATCATTGTAAAAGTTTCTTCCTACATCCAGTCTAAATCTACACTGTTTCAGTTTAAAAGCATTTCACCTTGTCCTGTCACTACAGGCCTTGGTAAAAAGTCTCTCAAATTTTCTTATAAGTCCCCTTTATATATTGAAAGGCTGCGGTAAGGTCTGCCTGGAGCCTTCTCTTCTCCAGGCTGAACAACCCCAACTGTCTTGGCCATTCTTCCCTGGAGAGGTGCTCCAGCCCTCTGATCATCTTCATGGCCCTCCTCTGGACTCACTCCAGCAGGTCCATGTCTTTCCTGTGCTGAGGACTCCACAGCTGGATGCAGTACTGAAGGTGGGGTCTCACGAGAGCGGAGTAGAGGGAGAGAATCACCTACCTTGAGCTGCTGGTCACGCTTCTTTTGATGCAGCCCAGGATACAACTGGATTTTTGGGCTGCAAGCATATTTTGCCAGCTCATACCCAATGTTTCATCCACCAGTTTCGCCAAATCCTTCTCTGCAGGGCTGCTCTTAGTCCAATCTAAATTCTAGATTAGGAAGGATTTATTGAAACAATACATGTTTTAGTAGTGGTTCATGGTAACAAAGCTTTTCCCTCACAGTGAAACTAGTTTTCTGAGAAAACCAAACAATAGAAATCTCTTATTTTGCAGGGTCTTTAGCATCTTGCTATGTTTTACCCTCCATACTGCCTTCTCCATGTGCTTATGTAGTGTTACACAATCATGGCTATGAAAAACAAACAATGTAATAAAGTGGTTTTTAAGAAAGATTTGGAAGAGGGAAATTCCTTCTTTCTCATATAGTACAAACAGGAGCAAACAACAAAAGTTTCATGGACATACGAATGCTTTTCATTACAATCCGGAGGTTGTTACTTACTTGTTATACTTGAAAGACAGCTCTCGTAAGTTCTATGACAATAGCAATGTAAAAAATCACTAAGGAAAATTGATGAGACATTATTAAGATTCATTGAAATAAATATTTGATGGGCTCCTGTGAAAAAGGTGAGAGACGTGAGAAGACGGGAAGAGAATTCAGTGTTCTTGAGAGAGAAATGTTTGGATGGGGTTTGAACCAAAGTAGGCCAAAAGTGAGGGGGTTTACAACTTGTGACTTTCATCACTAGTTAGTCCAGCCTCCAGGAAGAGTTTCATTTCCACAGCCTCTCTGGGCAGCTGTTCTAGTGCTTAACCACTCTCATTGTGAAGACTTTTCTCTGCTGTGTCAATCCCTTGCTGCAACTTACAATGATTGTGTCTTACCTCCATGCACCTTTGAGAAGAATATGGCTTTCTCTTCTCTGTAACTCCTTTTTAGGTAGTTGAAGGCTGCAGCAAGATCCCCCTTACACTTCTTCTGTTCTCCCCAGCTCCCTCACCTTTTCTTCTTCCATCATGTGCTCCAGATCCCAGCTGGGTTCGTGGCCCTCCTCTGTCTGGTTTGACATATCTTTCTTCTGCAGGGGGAGGCAGATTTTATTTGCACGAGGTGTAGAAAGAGTGGAGAGGAAAGAGGATGAATTAATGGTGAAATAATAGTTATAAGTGAGATATGAGAGTTTAGCTCACTTCTCTGTTAAGTATCACATTTTTAAGTGCCAAGATGACAAGGCCAACAGTTGGTGTTGACTGTGGTTATGCTTCCTTGTAAAACTCATTCGTAATCAGCAGGCAGCTGTGACTGTTTATGCACTGAACCACACTGTGATCGAAAACAGTCAGCTTCTGAGGTAACTCACGGATGTTACATGTATACATGTCTAATCCTTTCCTGAATCTCACTCAATTCTTTGTCTTGCTGTTTGCATGTGTGTACGTGTGTGTATTTACACACATATGAATATTTATCTAAAAATGAGACAGTCCTTTAGTCCTTCCTTTAATTCTAGACTTCATTTTCTTCTAAGTTAGCAGCTCATCTTTTCTCTGTGATAAGGTGGCCCTTCTTGGTTTGAAGGTTATTATGCTCCACCATTTTATAAGGTCTTTCTCCTTCATATTCTGTTCCAAAAAGTGCAGCATCATCGCTGGATTTATATTTAGCGTCAAGAGCTGAAGGAGTTAACATCTTTTTAAAGACAAAATTAAGACTCTACTATAAGCATCCCATATTTCATGTCCTTTTCAAATTGTGGTAAATCCTTTTACAGAAGGACTTTCAACTTAATTATATTTAAACCATCTATAAATTAATCAACTGCATTTATACAGGAATTGTTCAAAGGGGCAAAGATGAGAGCTAAGTCAGGAGTGCTCTTTCCTCTAGTAAGCTTCAGAACTAATCATATTTATAATGCAGTTCATAAACAGCACTTGTTTATGAAAGCAGAACCACATTATTACTATATTTATGACCTAGTTGGACAACTTGCTGTAATAACCTACAGTCCTGCTATATTTCAATAACCTCCAGTCCTCCCTTGAAATTCACACTTCCGTTATGCCTGTTTTATGGCAACCCCACACATTTTCTCACCTTCCTTGCGTCAAAACTCAAAATTCTTTCCACCACAAGTGGGGACAGTAGGTATTACTGTAATGCACCTGGTAGTGTAAAGAGAGAAGGCCAAAAAACTGAAGAGGAAAGTAGATCTCCAGAGAGGGATGACAGCTTTTTCTGCCATAAATCCTCATAAACTCTTCCATCATAATTTAAGAGAAGATAGCCTACTCCTTTAAAAAAGAGAACTACAGACACATAAAGCCATGTGCTATAAACAGGGTATTGAGTATTTGACGGTCTGTGTTTCTTCTGCAGAGCTGCTGAGAGGATTCTTGGTTGAGGTGGAGCATATAGTAAAATACTGTTTTCAGAGGAGAATTTTTCTTGCGGAATGAATTGGCATGAAACTAGTTTGAGATAAAAGGCAGCATTTTGTATGAGACCGTAGTGAGGCAAACACTTACCATCCATGTGCACAGGTATCGACCAAAAGTATGTAAATTTTAAGCATGTAGCTATCTCTAGCAAAAATTGTCACTCTCACTGTTGCTTGAGAAGTAGTGCATTTCAAAAGTTTATCATACAATTAATAAAGATAGTATGATGAAAGATGAAGCAAGCTCAAGACCATATTAACTGAGGCCTCTTAATAGTTTACTAGTCCACACATCCCAAATTCTCCATTCAGGATACTAATGAGACATTGTAAATTGTACAGAATCCTGCTATTTATGTGCTTTCCAATTTCTTTACAAGTTCACAGTCACCTATGATGTAATATTATGTCTTTTCTAGCTGAGTTCAAGAGAGCAGTGAAGGTGGCAACAGGACAGGAGCTCTCAGATAATGTTTTGGATACCATTTTCAAGATTTTTGATCTAGATGGAGATGACTGCCTCAGCCACAGCGAGTTTCTTGGAGTCCTGAGGAACAGAATTCATCGAGGTTTGAGGGTAACAAGCTAACATAGTTTTTAAATACCTCAGATGATGGCTACAACTCTCTTGTTAATGCTTGTAGAAACACAGGTAAAGATAGTGAATATAAAGAAGTTATCTTTTAAACTGAAGATTCCTTTACTGCTTATGAATCACCGCCACCAAGAACTTATTATGCATGTGAACTATGGGAGCAGCAAGATTGCATTACATATTATATTTACACAGTCTGTGAATAAGTGTCTTTTTTGTGTAAATGCTAAACATACTTTAACTTTATTAACAGGTACCACAACAGCAAGGCATTCAAGGTTACTGGAAGTGTGTGAAAAGAGAAAGCATTAAAGGAGCCAAAGAAGTGTGGAAGCAAACTGGGAAAAGTCCTTTTTAGAGCAGTCCATTGTTCTTTTGCTATGAATGTTATTTACGGAGGGTTGTCTGTCCTGTTTACATAATAGCTGAATCAAAAATACTCTTTTTTTTTTTTTTTACTATAGTTAAACTTTAATTAACCCAGTTTCTAATGCAATAATTTTATATTGTTCTAGTGCAATCAGTTTGATTGACAGAACTGTTATCACTTTTTGACCTCCATACAGAAGTACTCTTCTTCTAGGGAATAGTGTCGTGTACTCCTCTGTGGAGTCTGACTCTGCCCTGTAGCATACAGGATACGCAGGATTTAATAGTGGCCACTGGCAGGAATGTCACAGCAATACCATCTTCTGTTGGAAAAGTGGACATATCTCAGTTAGCTACTAACACAGCAGTAC
>NW_010107900.1:47272-55575 GCF_000699245.1 Pterocles gutturalis
TGGCAAGGATAGAGGTCCAAAAGGTGAAACCACTTGCACAATCCATACAACTAGTTATCCTAGCTCCAAAAGGAAAATTCACATAGTTCATGCCCTCATTACTGTGAACTGCTCATATGCTAGCTCCTGGTGGATGATTTCACCAGATCCTGTGTGGATGTTTGGTTTGTCTACCTTTATGATGATAATATTAAACTGGAAATGCAAGACGGTTGATACAGACTTTAAAACTCGTACGCTGATTTATGAATGTGCATTGAGTCTCTCAGACGTCTTCAACAAATAGTATAAAGAGAAGCAAAAATCCTCATTCTATCATAAACAGCGGTAGCTACAATTTGGGTCATAACTATTTTGCTTTAATAGTATTGCAGAAGGTGATTGTGTAACAAATGGTTGATTTTAGTAAAGGTTGTGACAGGGAATGCTGCATTATCTCAGGAATTCAAGGTTATAGTAAGCAAGTGTTGGCAGAGTAATAAGTCCAATGAAAAAGTAAATAAAAATGTTTATTACTCCAAAATGAAAAAAAGTTAGATGTAAGATCTTAAACAGTAAACCAAGGAACAGATCAAAAGTAACATTTAGCAATTTTAGATGAACATTTTTAGCTATAAATCTTGGTGTGCATCTGCATATACACAGGTGTTCATGTTACATGTTTTGTTTTTCTTACAACCTTAGGAGCCGATAGTCCCAGGTCCACATCAGTCTTCCTGCTTGGCCACTATATATAGGAGGTAGACTTATCTCTAAAGCTCTCAAGGTTCTTCCTCTTTTCCTCTCCCAGTTGTCTGACTTGTCTTGGCTGGGGTGAATGCTTAACCTTTCAAGACAGGTTCATGATAACAGACTCAAAAGATGGACTGGGGAAATGTCTCAAGAAAAACAACCAAGAAATCTCACCACACTGTGAGGAAGCATGACACTAGCTTTGTTATTCTCAAAGTTGCATATAAGCTCAACAGGAGGTGTTCTGTTGTAATTTATTTGGGGTTTAGAGGGGGGAGCCCTGAGAAGAGGGGAAATTTCCATGACAGATGGATGCCAGAGCAGCCCTCACTCAGAGGAGGGACAAGAGAGACTGCATTAGGAAACCGTAATGATGGCACCTAAGGAGTTCTGAGATTACTGAGAATGTATTTGGAGGAGTCCTCCCGCCCAAGCACCAGCATAATGGTCTCTTTTCGGGAAATAGAGTGAGAAGCTAGCAAAGTGCTCTTCTCTCCACAGCCTTCACTTGGAGCTTTAATTTAAATTCTACTAAAGAGAAAATGCATGTATTCTTGCCATCTGTGGACATGCACCCAGAGTCACCCACCAGAACAAGAACATGCCTGTGTGGGCATCTTGAGACTGTCGAGAAGATCAGGCACCTGTGACCACCAAGGATCCCTTTACTTCCCCAGGAAACAATCAGAATGAAAGAAAATGTATTGAACTACTCAGCCTCCCCCCCCCCAAAACTGAACTAGTGCACTGCTCTGTGGGCAACAGGAAATTAGATAGCTGGGTTACCTTGTGCATTCAGAAGTTGCTTGTGTCTTCTGGTGATGGGAGCTGCAAGAAAGAGATAGCTAGTGGGAGCAAAGGTAGGGCAGTGGGACTGGCATCGAAGTACCATAGCCAGCTTCACATCACCAAATAGTAAAGGACACAATCGAGCAAGACACTTCTGTATCAGAATAGTGTGTGGTTTCACCCGAAGTGTGCTTTGTTCCAGCTCTGGCTTTAATGCAAGGCTGCCGTTTACTTGCTGTTGTTAATATTTTGGCAAATCATTTTTACTTTGGAAAGATTATTCTTTAACATTTTGTTCTGTGCAATCTTAATAAGTTTATGATGTTCTGTATTGCTTTTGTGGTTTCTTTCGTTTACCAATTACTTCCTTCCTACAAGCTGTTTGGTTTTCTTTTGGAAAAATCAATTCATTTAGCTTTATTTTAATTCCTTATTGCTCATTTGTGTCTGTGTTTGTGCAATCAGCAGTATCTGCTTTTGGTAGCAAGTTACTAAAAACAGGATTTCAAGTTTTATTTTTTAGCAAAAGCTTTGGTGTCAGGTTCAGAGGAAAAAGAAAACAGATACACTGATTTTAAGATGAACTTTGTGTCTGTAGCAAAAAATAAATTAAATTATTGATTAGGAATTAAAATACAGTTAGAGAATACTTTCAGAAGGAGTTATCTTGAAAGTACAGAAGGACAGGGAAGACTTGTCCATCAGGCTTGAAGAATCAGACTCTTATGCTTAATTTGTAGTCTATTTTTCTGTCTTAACTAAAAGGCTTTACAAAACAGTCTTAAAATAATTTCTTATATTTAATAACTTAGATTGAAAGAGCTGTTTTTGTAAGTGTTTAGATTGACCTTTTCTTTCAAGGGATCCATGGTAGTTTTAGCATTAGATGTTTTGTTTCTTTTTAGTAACTTTATGGTTTTTGCAACCTGTCTGTCAGCATTACTCAACATAATTTAAAGTTTATGCCAGCTGCCAATCTATCAGTTAAACTTATCAAACTTATGACTTTTTTAATGTTAGGAACCCTTTATCTGAACAGAAATATAGAAAAACTAAATAAAATTGAATTTTTAGAAAGTCTCCAACATTGCATCTGAGCGTTATGTGGAATAAAGGTGAATACATTGTACATTGCAGAAGTCTCAAAAATTGCTTCAACATGTTTCAGAAGGATACACAGGGGTGAATACAAGTCATTTACTGCATATAACTCATTTACAGAATTTTAGTTGTATCCCCATAACAACACTTCTTTCCATTTCTTTCAGTTCATTTAGTTTAAGAGAATTCTTCTTGTTCAAGAACATTAATTCTTCATTCCTAAAAGAGGCAAAGGCAAAAATGCAGTGTAATATACTAGAACTAAGAGAAACTCTTTTGATTGTTTCTAGAAATTAATTTTGCTGTCTCAATTTATGTAAGCCTCTTTCTAAAGGCAAAACTCCCTCTGAACTCAAACCAAGTTGGTGGGTTTTAACAAAATACGCAATGAGGACTATATGCTCTGCATGTAAGAATAAAAAAAGTTTTGTCACTGTGTTGTATAGTTGCCTCAAAAGCAAATCTCTGATTTACCCCCATCTCCTCCAGGGTTCTGTCTCCTTTCATGGTTCAGACAGGTTACCACTGATCGTGCTTGGAAACATGCCAGCGCCTGATCTGAACTTGAGTATCACCAGGATGTGTTGGTTTGTCTGTTGAACCAGGTATTATTAAGAGGGTGAACAATATGTTCATTCCTAGTTTTGATATTGCAGTGGAGAATACATAAGGTTTTATAATTTTAGGAATTATAAATGTTTTGTCTCTGGATTCTGAACTGTCTTGGAGCTGATGTGGAATTTTGGATGTAGAAATCAGACTGTTTCTTGGCTCTGAAGAGTTAACAGGTTACACTTGAGTTATACAGAAAGCAGAGATGAGACAGTAAGATAAACAAGCCAGATCATGGGCTATGGTTTCATGGCACTTCACATGTCCACTGTATATAACGAAAAGGGATCACTGCCCAATAAAGGGCTAGAATGGGAACAAATCCAGATATTTAGAGGAAATATTTTAAAATTCAGGCATATTGACCATACTTTGATTTAGCATAGAGCTGAATCAATAAATGTGTGTCAGAATTTAAAAATACAGTTTTCTTCTCATGCAAGAGTTCTCATAGGTGACTGCAAGCATGTCTCCTGCATTCAGATTTTATCTTTCCTATAAAACAACCACAGCTGGGTCAGGAAACTACTCCAAGGCAGAAAAAAAAAAATGTTCAGTCCTTCTGAACAGAAAATATGTGTCTATATCATGTTGTGGCCATTATTAGTGAGATCCAGGCTGCAACAGCTCCTGTAAGGCAGCTGGTCACAAGGGAAGCACAAAGATGAAAGTGGTAGATGTAGATTCACCCTGCCAGCCCCCAGCCAACCGCAGAAACTCCTCTTAGAGAAACTGAAGAAGTTACCCGACAAGAAGTGGAAAGCCCTGTTCAGGACAGGAAACCTGAGAGACTTCAACATGCACAAAATTAATCAGCAAACAAGTGATTGTCTCTGCTATTTGAAGGTTTCCTGCTGGCTTTTGTTGATTAAACAATTCCTAGTTGGTTCAGTAATACAAAAATTAGGCAGCATATGCGGAGACAGATTTCCCATTAGGCTGGTATTGGCTTAGTTAATAATGTTTTCAGTTCATTAACCAGAGTGCCCAGGCAGAGAGCTGTGCTCACCATCCTCGGGAGCCCGGCTGCTGCTCCCGCACGCCAGCCTCAAGAGGGAAGCCGCTTAACACTGCACTCACCTGCGTGGTTTCAGAAGGAACGCCTCATGCCCTGGAAAGCAAGAAGCCATGTTTTTCCGTAGTACACAGTGTGAAGCTTGTCCTTTCCTCTTCTGCCGCTAGCTGCGGGTGGCCTGCCTCTCCACGCTGACTGGTTGGTGGAAGGAACACGGCAGCAGCCCAGCAGCCTCTGGGAGCACGGACGCTGCACCCTGCAAAATGTAGGGTTTATGTTGACCTCATTTCAGACTCACAGATTTGAAAATTTGGGAGGATGGGATATTCTGTAGTCAATGTAGAGATATATTTTTTTTCTTGTTATTTCAAACACCAGCTAACTGCTCTGAAGCATCCTCTGGAGGAGCTGGTCTTTCTCCGTTATGAGCTTCACTAGACTAAACTTGTGTTTTGTGAATGCCACCATTCTTCATCATCTGTAATGCTCCCTGAATATAAGTACTTGCACTTGGACATTTTTTTGTTAAATTGAAGTGCTATTTATGTGAAGAGTGAAAACTCTTGGAAAGGAGCTAGTTTAAAATTTTTACAAATTTGGGCATTAAGGAAGTAGATTTTGAAATTGGAACCATCCAGCAAGCAAGTTCCTGGAGAAAGGAAGTGCTACAGTACTGTTGTAGTGCAGTAGTGCATGCCTCGGGTCCACTGCTTTAGGGAAAATTTGGCAGTTTTAATATTACCCCATGGAGCAAGTAGTAGCTCTAAGTCACCCCCTAAGATCCAACTGTTTACAAGACTTGTCAATATAGTGTTTGAAATTTCTTTCAGAAATTAAATTTCTTCACAATACAGACTTTTTGTAATTCTGTGGAATCTTACTGTGTTTTAATCTACTTTGAAATCGATAGAATGAGTGACCAGTACTAAAAACATTGTGTTCCTCTCTTAAATAATGCACAGCAGGTAATTCCTAGAGCAACAGTAGCTGAGTCACAGGACAGACAATTACATTCACTGTTGAAAAGGAAGGATACCAAGATGTGATGCTTTGCCACTTATCTTTAGAAAGGGGAATTTCAAAAGAAAAGGAGATTAATTAAATGATAGGTCCTAAAGTTAAAAGAAACAAAGCTCTTTTAAATGCTGTTAGAAGAAGGGATCATTTAGGAGATGGGAGTATCACTAACAAAAGGACACTAGGGAAGCAAGGAATAAATCAATACAGCTGAAACTGAATTTTTCGAGATGTTGTTTTGAGCAAAAGCATGTCTTCACAATGTAAAAATTTGACCTAACACAAACAAGGGCAACTAGTCACTCACAGCTGGTGTATACAAGATTACATGAGCTGTACTGGAACATGAAGAGCAAATACTTACATGATCTCGGTTGGTTTTATCAGAGACATGAAGCCTTCAAAAAAATTATTGGTCTGATATTACCAGGAACAAATAATTAGATTCCTAATGACGCAAATTATCATTTTACATCAGTCTCCATCGAAGAGGTTGTTGGGATGCTTCTGTCTGGGCATTGTTTGTTCCTGGAATTTAAGATGAGCTACTCTGAGAGGAAAAAAAATACTGAAGCAGAATGGAGATGGAATTCTTGTAGATTATGAGGTCTAAATAGTACAGAGAGAAATTCTGAAAAACTGGAGTGTTTGCAGTGTCTTGCTCTAAGACACCTTTCCAAAAGCATTTTAAAAAATGTTGAAAGGGATGATACGGTAATTTACAGTGCAGTAAATTTTTCCACCTGTTTCTGCCAACCTGCAGGAACTATTTATTGCAAATAAACCAACAAACATCTGGAATACTGTGCAATAGACCCTAACCAGTGCTGAGACTACAAGGGGAAATGTTTCACTTCTCTCGTAGAGTTCTCTGTGGCTAGAGCAGGTGGGCAGACAGAAATGGAGGTGTGAAATGTGAAAATGGACTGGGGACACCTTTTCTTTTAGCTATTTGACAGTTACAGGATCAGGTGTGAGTAAGGTGAGCAGCCACTCCTACGACATGGCATTCTCAGTTGTTGTTTGGCTTCCCAGAGTCTGCTCCAAGTGTCATCACTTGTCCCTCCCGGCATCTGAGGCAGCAGTTTGCACGAGCTGCAGCACAGTGGCTTGAAGCCAAACAGGCGCACAGTGATTTCCCACTGAACTTCCTTCTGTCCTGCTTGGCTTCTATTCAAGGAGCTGGTTTCTGCTCAAGAGGTCATTGTAGAGACGTCCCAGATGGCTTTGACAAGTGAAAGATGGTAGTTCCTGACAGCTATGCCAAGGGGCTCATTGTGCAGCGTAACTCCTCAGTGTGGGGCACCATCAAGGGCAAATAGTCCCTCTCTGCCACCTCAGCCTTGACATTCTCCTTGTTTAATTCAGTTTCACTTCAGTTCCTGTCAGCATGGAAACATTGCACAGAAATGTTACCAGACAATAGCTGGTCAAAAATAATCTGTCCTGTCCTAGGTTTGTGCAGCTGTCACTGGCTTTCTTTCCTACCCAAGGCATCTGTCTGACCCAGAACAGAAATACTGGCCATGGCATGGCTTCCAGCTTTGCTGGCATCAGACTCCTTCCAAACCACACGCAGTGGCTGTTCCTGCATCTCAGTACTGACGTGCTAAAAGGCGTTGTGTCAACACACACGTGGCCCTGCCAGTGCCCCCATGGGAGAAGCTGGAGTCAGCATCAGCAATGAAAACTGCGATAGGGAGAGTCATGTTGGATCACCTCACATCTTCCCTAGCACAGTGAATTGTTTGCTAGTTAAGCCTATTTTTATTCACGGCTGTGCTTCTTAGTCTTCATGTTAGAAATTGTGCTTATTGTGAAGGGTCATGGCATTTTGTTATGAAAGTTGGTGGGACCAGGAATGAGAGGAGGGGAAGTGCACAGTAACAGCCAGCCAAACACAGTACACGCTTGGTAAAAGCTGTTTGTAGCTTTACTTCCCAGGTCCAGCTCCCTTCCCTTTGGACTGCAGGCTTGAGAGTATGATGTTTATTCATTGAATACACTACTAAGAAACTAACACAGCAATCAAATGCTTAAAAGCACACACAACTCTAAAAGTAATTACCATTCTTAAAACTTTCAGATTACACCCAATGATGCTGCATTACAACCCTGAGCCCCTGGGCTCCCCACTGCTGAGTATTGGGGTGTAAGTCTACCCCTCCTCACTCTGCCTTCCCACACCAAGTCTTGTGAGCAGCAAGCTGATGGAGAGCTGCTGTTGCACATTTTTTAACAAACAGAATGAAGATCAGAGGAGCTAAAATACTTCCAACAATATCCCTGATGCGCTAACCAGCACATCAGCCCAAGATTTTCCTGGCTCATGTTAAAT
Source organism: Pterocles gutturalis (assembly GCF_000699245.1). NCBI lineage: Eukaryota > Metazoa > Chordata > Aves > Pterocliformes > Pteroclidae > Pterocles > Pterocles gutturalis. Next base: position 54,877 of record NW_010107900.1, read on the forward strand.
CCAAACTGCTCTATCCTTGTTAGTACTCCTCTAGAGTGACTAGTCCCCATAACCAAGATGCCATCCATGTAACCAGTCACTTCTCCCATGCCTTCCAGCTCTCTGTTAGGAATGGGCCAGACCAAGCTGTTCCCCAAGCTCTCTCTGTCTCCTCTGATCCCCTTCTTTAACAGCCCTTGCGTTACGATGTACAATTCTGCAACCCCCTTCCTTACGGTCCTGGTCCTGCTCCCATGCTCTAGCACGCCCAGACACTGGAGGTGATCCCAGACTCATCTCCATCTTTCCATGGTCCCTGGGCACATCTCCCTGCTCCACAGTTATTCGGTATATGTGAAGATCAGAGGTCACTGCTTCCTTCCCCTGTGTTAACCCCGATGAACCCTTGGGCATTTGTCCGGGGCGTCCCCTCTCTGTTAGCTGCTCGAGGCTCACAGTCTTCTGAATGCCCGACCGCCCATCTTAGCACTTTCTCCATCATATCATCAGCAGGTAAAGTCCTAAAAATTGCCCCAGCCTTGCGTTCTGCCAACGCAGCCCTACTGCCGTCCCCAGCCACACTCCGCTGCTTCTTTCCAAGGCTTCTCCTTTGGGGGCTCCCCTCTCCCCGCGCTGCACTTCTGAGCTCTTGAAGCCTTATCCCTCGCCCCGCGGATTCTGCCTTTCCAGCTCCCCCCGGGCCGGGGCAGAGCTTCCCCA
>NW_010107901.1:0-7877 GCF_000699245.1 Pterocles gutturalis
TATAAATATAAAAATGTTCTTGTTAAATGTTTTGGTTATATATCTTCACATTTGAGTTTTCATTTAGGTTTGCCCCATTTAGATAAAAATATGCACAATTTTTCTTTGCATTTACTTTTTCAAATCACTCAGCATGTCTCTCCATTCTTAAGTCAGTGTGCTTTGTCATACAAAAATATTCATTCACTCCCAATTAATGTTCAACTTAATTTTATAATACAGAATTGGTCTCATAGGGCCCTACACCACCATTACATATGCAATGCTTATTTTATATTTCTTAGCCATTTAAAAAAGATGTGTTATGTGGCTAAACTTTTCAGATTACACAATCTGAGAGTTATACTGACAACAATACTGTTTGCATTTCGTAGCGGGCACAGTAAGTAGTGAAGAGCCACATAACCTCCTGAAACTGAAGAACGCCTTGGAACTTCAACTGGTTTCTAAATCTGTCGCTTTTATAGTCCATGGCCAGACTTTCTAAACTTGCAACATATTTAGGCACCTGAATTTAACCTGATTTCAGAAGTGCTAAAGTCCCTTAAGTTTGAAGATGCAGATATACAGCATTTTCAAAAACTGAACTGGTTTTGTGCAGGTGTCTAAAGTAAAGAATTAGGACTCTCATTTCAGTCATATGTTAGGCTTTAAATCCCATTGGTACTGACTTTGCATGTAACTATCACAGATTCTCAGGCAAGTCATAATTTATGTTCATGGTGTGTGTGAGGGGATGTTTCAGTACAAAATGGATTTGCATTGCATTGTCTGCAGTGGGGATGGGGGGGAGGCACAAAATGCAGAGCCCTACTTTTGTCACATAGTCAAATTTGTTGGAGTTCAGGGCTCAGGAGGAGCACTGGTGTAGTTTCGTCATACAGAAATCGTATTGCTACAACTTTGACCATGACAGTGTGGGACAAATATGACGGTAATGTACTTTGTGCCATCCCTGTGCTGTAGTTAAACAAAATTACTCTCACTTCTCTGGGATTCCACTGTATAGTTAATTTTGCATCAGGTCCCCGTGGTGGTGAGGGGAAGGAGGGAATGGAGGAGGGCAGCATCCAGGGGATTGTCAGTGCTCCACAGCCATAGATAAGAGGGTTTCGAAGATGTATAAAGCAAACAGACAGGCCAGAAAAACAGCATTAATTCTGTAAATGCACCTTTTTATAAAGTATATGACTTGTGAAGGATGTCTTACAAGACTGAGAATAAATAGCATACATTTTTAATATCATTATGTAAAGTAAAAAAATATTTTACATTTATTATGCATAATAAAATAATTAGACAACATTCTGTAAGGGATTATGGCATCTGAAATTCCAACTGCAGAAGGATTCATTGCATATTTTCAGCAGCAGCAGCAGCATCACTTAGGGGGAGTAACTCCACGGGGGCTACTTTTCTTTTTTTGGACAGCATCCCTAGGGAGTTCCTATTTCCCTCTGACTTATAGTATCTGTTCCTAGATTGTAAAGAACAGTTTATAATACAGGCCAGGATTTGCACCTAAGTCATAAGAATGTGCAAAGTAGGTGTTTTCTCTCTGTTTATTTTGGCGAACTTAATAACTTCTAGTTATCTTGGTATGATGACATCAGCTGTGCACTATTCCCTAGTTATACCAAGGATAACTAGGGACTGCTTTAAATGCTGAGGTAACAATATGTACTGATTCATAGCAAAATTTAAAGGCTGTTAAGTCAACTTCTACATAAAATGATGGAACAGTGTATTTATCATTAAAATGTTAACATTAATGTGCTCTTTGTAATCGGTGGAATTTAATATGCGTGTATAAGAAAAAACTAGGTTATACAACTGTATGGAACATTAGGCTGACGAGCACTCAAGTGTCAACAGTTGCTGTGTATAGAAAAACACTTTTTTATATATATCACAAAGACAGAATTAGGCAAAAAAAGTGCATATTTTTTATACTAATAAAAAATTGCTAAGGACAGTATTGCATGTGTGTAATAGAGCAAACTGGGCTTCAGGAAACAAGCTTCTGTTGTGATCAGCAGCAGGAGTTGAGGATATCCAGTGCCTTGTGCTAGCAGACTTATAAACAAATAAAGACAGAAGTTTAGAGACAAATTCTGTCAGTGCATGGGCATAGTTCCCAGATGCAGACTCCTCAGAATGCTATTCAGCCCTTAGTTTTTAATAAGCATTCAGATAAAATATTGGGCAATATTTCAATTAATCTGCGATGAAATATGGTGTAGCATTTAAGTCTATAAAGGAAAAAAATCTGAAATAAAATTTAGATATAGCCGCAAAAACACTAATTATTCTAGGGTGTATATGGCATACAAAACAATGGTTAGTATTATTCCCTTTATGATGCTTCTGTTGCCTAGTAAAGCTTTTTATATGTCAGCTTCATCGAGGGCCCAACTAAAATGCCTCTGTGCCAATGCATGTAGTATGGGGAATAAACAAGAGGAGTTAGAGACATGCGCAAGCCTGCAGGTCTATGATCTTATTGGCATCACAGAGACATGGTGAAATGGCTCCTACGACTGGAGTGCTGGAATGGAAGGATACAGGCTCTTTAGGAAGGACAGGCGGGGGAGACAAGGAGGGGGTGTCGCCCTCTATGTCAGTGACCGGCGAGTGCATGGAGCTCTGCCTGGGGACGGATGAGGAGCCAACAGAGAGCTTGTGGGTCAGGATCAAAGGAGGGCAGGGACAGGTGACATTATAGTGGGGGTCTGCTACAGGCCACCAGAACAGGAAGAGCAAGCAGATGAGGTCCTCTATAGACAGACAGGAGCAGCCTCACGTTCACAAGTGCTGGTCCTGATGTGGGTCTTCAACCACCCTGGTACCTTGTTAGAGGGACAGCACATCAGCGTGTAAGCAATCCAGGAAGTTCCTGGAATGCACTGATGATAACTTCCTCCTCCAAGTGCTAGAGGAGCCAACAAGGAGAGGTGCTATGCTGGGCCTTATTGTCACCAACAAGGAAGGGCTGGTGGTGAATGTGAAGCTCAAGGACAACCTTGGCTGCAGTGACCGTAAAATGTCGGAGTTCAAGATCCCTGGGGTGGTGAGGAGGATGCATAGCAAACTCACTATCCTGGACTTTAGGAGAGCGGACTCTGGTCTCTTCAGAGATCTGCTTTATAGAGTGCCATGGGATAAAACACAGGAGGGAAGATGGGCCCAAGAAAGCTGGATAATATTCAAGGATCACCTCCTCCAAGGTCAGGATTGATGCAACCCAACAAAGGGGAAGTCAGACAAAAAGGCCAGGTGGCCTGCATGGATGAACAAGGAACTCCTGGACAAATGCAAACACAAAAAGGAAGCCTACAGAGGGTGGAAGCAAGGAAAGGTAGCCTGAGAGGAATACGGAGAAACTGTCCAAGCAGCCAGGGATTGGGTTAGGAAAGCTAAAGCCCTGATGATAGAACTAAATTTTGACAGGCACTTTAAGGGCAACAAGAAAAGCTTCTATAGGTATGTGAGGGATAAAAGGAAGACCTGAAAAAATGTGGGCCCTCTCTGGAGGAAACGGGAGACTCGGTTACATGGGATATGGAGAAGGCTGAGGTGCTTAATGACTTCTTCTCCTCGGTTTTCACTGGCAAGAGCTCAGGCCACACCACCCAAGTCACAGAAGGCAAAGGCAGTGACTGGGAGAAGGAAGAACTGCCAGCTGTAGGAGAAGATCAGGTTCGAGACCATCTAAAGAACCTGAAGGTGCACAAGTCCATGGGACTTGATGAGATGCATCCATGGGTCATGAGGGAACTGGCAGATGAAATTGCTAGGCCACTATCCATCATATTCGAGAAGTCATGGCACTCTGGTGAAGTTCCTACTGACTGGAAAAGGGGAAACATAACCCCCATTTTTAAAAAGGGAAATAAGGAAGACCCAGGGAACTATGGGCCGGTCAGTCTCACCTCTGTGCCTGGCAAGATCATGGAGCAAATCCTCCTGAAAATTGTGCTAAGGCACATGGAAAATAAGGAGGTGACTGGTGACAGCCAACATGGCTTCACTAAGGGCAAATCATGCCTGACAAATTTCGTGGCTTTCTATGATGGGGCTACAGCACTGCTAGATAAGGGAAGGGCAGCTGACATCATCTACCTGGACTTGTGCAAAGCCTTTGACACTGTCCTACAAGATATCCTTGTCTCTAAGTTGGAGAGACATGGATTTGACAGATGAACCATTCACTGGATAAATAGTTGGCTGGATGTTTGCACTTGAAGGGTTGTGGTCAACAGCTCAGTGTCCAAGTGGAGACCAGTGATAAGTGGCATTCTGGAGGGGTCGGTATTGTAACCAGTGTTGTTTAACATCTTTGTTGGTGACATGGACAGTGGGATCGAGTGCACCCTCAACAAGTTTGCTGAAGACACCAAGCTGTGTGGTGTGGTTGAGACATTGGAGGGAAGTGATGCCATCCAGAGGGACCTGTACAGGCTTGAGAGGTGGGCCCATGCCAGTCTTATGAAGTTCAACAAGGCCAAGTGCACGTGGGTCAAGGCAACCCAAAGCACAAATACAGGCTGGGCGGAGAATGGGTTGAGAGCAGCCCTGAGAAGAAGGATCTGCGGGTGTTGGTTGATGAGAAGCTTAACATGACCTGGCAATATGTGCTTGCATCCCAGAAAGCCAACCGTGTCCTGGGCTGCATCAAAAGAAGTGTGACCAGCAGGTTGAGGGAGGTGATTTTCCCCCTCTACTCCACTCTCATGGGACCTCACCTGGAGTACTCTGTTCAGCATAACAAGGACAGGGACCTGTTAGAGCAAGTCCAGAGGAGGGCCACGAAGATGATCAGAGGGCTGGAGCACCTCCCATATGAGGACAAGCTGAGAGCTGGGGTTGTTCAGCCTGGAAAAGAGAAAGCTCCCAGGGGACCTTTATAGCAACCTCCTGGTACTTGAAGGGGACCTGCAAAAGAGATAGGGAGGTGCTTTTTACAAGGGCAGTTAGTGATAGGACAAGGGGTAATGGTTTTAAGCTGAAAGAGGGTGGATTTAGATTAGATATTAGGAAGAAATTCTTTACTGTGAGGTTGGTGAGGCACTGGAACAGGTTGCCCAGGGAAGCTGTGGATGCCCCATCCCTGGAGGTGTTCAAGGCCAGACTGGATGAGGCTTTGAGCAACCTGGTCTAGTGGAGGGTGTCCCTGCCCATAGCAGGGGGGTTGGAACTAGATGATCTCTAAGGTCCCTTCCAACTCAAACCATTCTATGATAATATAGCTTTTAGTAACATAAAGATTTCTAATTTACTGTTCTTACAGTGCTTCTGATAAAAATGTGCAGTGAAGATCTTCTTTTATGTCTACAAATAAACTTTCATTTGTTGGAATAATTTGATACAGAAGAAATCATTGACATCATAGCTTAATTAATATGATCCTTTTAGGTTACAAGAAGTGGTTTAAAAAACGATAAAGTGACTATACATGTTTTCTTTGCTCCTGCCTGTTAACACAGAATAAAAAATAAACATGACTCTTTCTGTTACCATTCCTTAGTTCTCTATTCAGTCGTTATAAAAGGGCCAAACTGTCTTTAGAGGTGGTCAATCTACAAGGAATTATTATTGTTGATAAATACCAGCTAACTACCTGGCTGGTAGTTAGCAATCTTTGAAAATATTTTGTTAGTGTTACAGGCCTTAGAGATGAAAGTAGTAAACACTAGCCTGTTGTGTTGTGTGTGGTTTATTCTCCAGGCATAAAGCTGCTACCATGGAAAAAGGTTTCTGTATTAATGCTGTCTTTGTGACAACCTTCCCTCTTCCTCCTTCATTCATGACATATAAAACAGGTTAAAATCTTGGGAAGTGACAGAAAACAAGTTAAGTTCAGAAGCAGCTCCAGAACTAGATGTAGCCTAGTGCAAGGGGGATAAAGGGAAAGTTCATCCCTATAAAAGCTGGAGAAAGTGAAAGAAAGAAAAAAATAGTTGAATGGAAAGTAAAGGAAGGAAGGAAATAAGAGGAAAAAACTGAGCTTTTCTGTCTGAGAAAAAAATCCTACTTAAATACTTCTAATGTGTTGGATCTGGGGAGCAATTTCCAGATAAATATGACTGTTAGAAACTCCTGATTTACTGTAGCTAAATGAAGTCGCTTGCAGGTTTCAGCAGAGTTGCCCTTGTCCCTGTGACAGCTTCTGCTCAAATTCCTCTGGAGTGGTATGTTGGGGCACTTTGGGAACACAGATACAGCAGGGCTCTGCCTCTACCATGCAGCTCTCTGCCTTGAAAGTAAGCCATGGGCTCAATATGCCAAGCCTGCACCTCTGTCGTGCGGCTAGCGAGTCTTTTCCAGGGGCCACAATACAATACGGTGGGACTGAGTTGGTGCCTGGGGTTTTGGAGGCTGGTGCTCCCAGCCACCCTCTCCCCAGTGGGGCGGGAAACCCCTATGGACCAAAAGGTCATCTCTGAGGTCTTCTGCTCAGTCATCTGAGATTTAGAAGCTTGGAGTTCCTGAGACATTGCTTCACAACAGATGGGTTCAAAGCTGCTACTTAGATTTGGTCAGTAAAAGGCTTGGCAGGAAGATGGAGAACCTGCCTCAAAGTCTACATGTACCTTGCAGCTTTCCATACCATCAGTCATGTTTTCTGTTTCCTGAGCTGCTGGGAGGAGACAGTGTGTTCCCAACAGGAAAATGTGATGTAGGGAGGACAGGCTATGTCATGTACAACAGCTCACTTTCCCAAAGACCATTTTCCAGACTGTGTTGTATGATACTCTATTCTTGTAAGTCAGGGGTGTGTTTCACTTGAGGCTTTACCTATGCAGAGAGGGTCTGAAGAGGAGATTATTGTCCAAGTAACTTACTATAAAGTTGTTTATTATGTCTATTTTGTCCCTGATTTGGATGGTTTTTCTGGTTTTGCTAGGCCTGTTTAGGTCTCAATAGCATGCATATTGCTGAGACTTGTTAGAGCCTTTCTTTATAAACAGTAGTGTTTAAAGGCCTCTGTTTTGCTATTGCAACTGAAGAGTCTTGCTCTGGTGTTATCATTATTCTTTTTTTGGAAAACACCTGAAAAAAAAATCTCAAAGATATTTCAACGTGCCACGTGGTGATCACTTAGCATTTTATTTTCTGTTTTCCTTTCTATTAAAAAAGATGAAAGGCTTGGCAGTAGCATTCATAGAATCTGATCATTGTTAGGTAGGTTTGTTTAGTTTTGTCTTTAACCTGTTGCATATTGCAAGTACCTGAATTTTGTGCTTTAATTTATTTCAATAATGGAAAAATAATTCAGTGAAAACACAGAATCCAAAATATGTATGGAAAAGGTTGTCCTGCATTGTTGGATGCCTTGGGCTAAAACTATTGCTTTTCATTTTACATCCTTGGGGGAAAGGTGCGGTCTAGATGGCATTCCTCATCTTCCCCTCACAGGTCATGTGTTGAGGTTTAGTGTGCTGGAAGAAACAAGCTGGTGCAATACTGATCTCCCTTCTCCCAGCCATACAGGCCAAGGAGTTGGAGTGGAGATTTTTTTTTATTTCCGCACTTCCTCCTGTAAATTAATTGAAATATGGAGTGGGAACTGAAAGAGACAGAAAATAGCTGCTGCTCTTTATAACCTGAGAGCAAATTTATTCCTCTTCCTGAAGTAAACAGGAGCTCATAAAGTGACTTCTGACTCTCAAGGACTGCCACATCTCCCTGGTGCTCACAGGTTCATCCCTGACTTTCTGTCTAGTTCTAGTTTGCTTTTCCTGCTGCTTAGGCAAACAGCCTAACTCACCATGATTCCTAGATTATAGCTTCATTCACTCATAGATGTATTATTTAAATAATGCTTTAAAGTAGCACTTCATAGAATCATCATAGAATCATTAAGGCTGGAAAAG
>NW_010107902.1:0-1591 GCF_000699245.1 Pterocles gutturalis
CATATGATTCTATGATTCAGTTCCATAGCTGGTATTGGCTGGATTACTGCAAGCTTACCATTTATTCTGTGCCCACATAGGAAGCAATGTCATCATATTGTTTCTATGCATCAGGTAAAAACGGGCCCGTAAAGCATTCCAATGGCGTTGGTCACAGTGAGATTTTTATTCCTCCTGAGATTACAAACAAGCCAACACGGGCCCTGAATTTACAAGACGTAACAAAATGCAAAGTGTATGGGTCTCTTGCTGGGTTACTTCCCACATTTTCCCATGGTGCATCTCAGTAAAAGATCTTCAAATTCCCATTTTGGGGGTGAATTGGGAGAACACAGAAGGAAGGTCCCTTCCTTCTTTTTGCTGCTTCTGATCCCTGATTTGCTGTCAGGCAGCTGGTAGGGACTGGGATTTGAACAGGTCTAAAACAAGACCTGAGCTGTGAGGACTGAGGAAAGCAGCTCACCTTCAGGTAAATTTCTTATCACTAGTAATCTCTTAAACTGAATCCTGTTTCAGAATGAAGGCAAACTAGGAGTGTTCTGTTGACTGCATCATTTGACTTTCAAGCAAAGAGAGCTTCTCTCTCAGCATTCAAAAGTAACACCATTTTTACCACCTACCAGGCAGCTGGCCAGCACTTTCAACAGACATCAGAAGCAAAGTACAACACATTCCTGCCAGCTTACTCAGAAAATATAAGGGGACCTCAGGAAGGCGTCCCACACTGCTAGTGCTTGTTGGAGCATCCGCCCATCCTAGGCTTCCATACCTTGCTCAGTTAAGGAGCAAATTAAAATTTTCAATCTTGATAAGCTATAACATAACTTTAAATACTCCAGTATTTGTTACTGTTTTATTCCGTTGAATGGCAGCATTTAATGTGTCACTAGTTTTTAAATTCCTTCCATAAAGCAAAACACTCCAGGTGATTTAAAAGACCAAGAATGATTTTGTCTTGAGTCCTTTTATTACAAAAGTTTTTTATTCATTTTTCCAAGAGAGCCCCTTCTGCAAAAAAAGCACGGAACCACAGAGATTGCATCATGCTGGAGTGGGCAGTACAATGAGCAATTCTGGCACTGGAGATAACTTACCTCACATTCTCTGCAAACACCGTTAGTATTTCACAGGCTTTAGCAGTACAAGAAATATGGTATGGTGTTTGACAGTGCATTAGGAGTCTGTAGACCCCTGAGCTTGCCAAACTTCAGCACACTGAAGTCTGGCACGTAAGCACATAGCTGATGTGCCTACCAGAAAACAGAGCTCTGACCCCGGTAGAAAATTAGTTTATTGAAAACACTGTTTTATTTTTTGAAGTAGGTGTGCAGTTTACAGAGCCTAAAAGATTTTACTACAAAAATCAAATAACCTGGTTGGCACCATTTGGATATTGGTATTCACATGTCTGAGGCTACCCTGACACTTTGCCTTCTATTCAGTATTTTTGAGAGTTGTGGCACACACTAGTCAATCTTCAAGTAGAAGTGGACACACAAAAACCCAAAAGCAGGTTTTGGGAACAGCAATAGCTGTGTTCCTACTGCATGCCTCACCGACAAATTTAAAACTTAGTCTACTGGCAGAGCTC
>NW_010107903.1:0-14073 GCF_000699245.1 Pterocles gutturalis
AACTTTGTCTCAGCTTAACCCAGGACATCCTCCTACATTAAAAAAAAAAAAAAGGTTCGGTGGTTTCTGAACCTTAGGCCAGATTTTACTATTTGAGGGCTCTGTGTAGTGTATTTATAGTGGCCACAATGTCACTAATCATGTAGCACTGATACGTAAGACAACTGTGAGCTTAAGGAACTTGGAGTTGTAACAACTCCTCTCATGAACCTGGTAAACAGAGAACCACCATGTTTCTTTGTTGTTCTTCAATCTGCAAGGAAAATATGTACCTGGAAAAAAGGCATAGCAAGAGGACTTATTCTCAAAGGTTTGTCTTTCAGATTCATTACAGTAACCACGTGGTCTGTTCTTGCCATAATTTATGCTTTGTAAGTACAAGTTGGACTTGACAGTTTCTCTCTTACAGTTCTTGTTTTTCTAAATGTCACCTACTAATAATGCTGGCATTATTAGGGAAGACAAATATGTGTCAGACTCCACGTGATATATATGACTTATATAGATGTGTCAAAGAACAAAAAAGTAATTGCTTATTTGTTGATGCTAAACATCTCGGTAATATGCATGAAATTCTCCTCACAGACAGGTAATTTAGCCTAGCTTACTATGCTGAAAGCCAGTGAGAAGGCTTGTATGGTTAGAATATGAAAAAAAATCACTGGCCATGAAGTTTTTAGGAAGGACAAGGCAGGGAGAATGGTATTTGCTAATAAACATTGTTATCTCTCATTCAGAACTGGAGTGTCAAGAACATATGTAAATCAGTGTGCAGCCTAGCAAGGTGAAGGGTGGGTGTTTGTTGTAGATCAAAGTTAAACTCGCAAAGATGATGTTACAAATGAAACTGCAGTGGGGTGAGCATGAATAGTTATTTCAGATAATTAAAGATAGTTTCCTTACATAAAATTGCTGCATTAATATTACTAACTTCCTGAACATCCTGACAATGCACAAAGGTGAATTGATCCTTAAACCGAAATTACAGTGGTTGTCCAAACCCTGCACAGTCATAGCCTGATAACATTCAATAAGTATGAACAGAGGCCTTATTTTCAGGCTTTCATACTTAAGTTTGACAACTGAATTATCCAAGTCTTAAAAACGTTATAAGTAAGGATTGGGGGGAAAAAAGAAAAATAATAAGAAAACCTCAACGAATGAAAGCAGGAAATACATTTAAGATGTTTATTAGTAGTTAGAAAGCCATTTTTAACTGCAAGAACACTGTGGTTAAATGAGATACCCTGAAAACTCATAACAATTAAATAAGGAGATGGGAGAGTAGTACAGTGGCAAACTTGGTGTCTGACACATTTGAGTACACAGTTCCTCAGATTAGCATGTAGTCCCCGTTATAACAGTAACCACTAGAAATATGTGACAGGATATTCACCTTTGAAAATGTGATCCAGATTTGGAGGTTTAGAACAAACAGCCATTTCACTCAGTTAAATTAACACCTTTTAATGTAAAGTCTGTATACCATGGCTTTAGAAGTGGACTTCATAACCATGGTCTTTGTGCATGTTAATCACTGCCACTCCAGACACAGTATTACAAAGGCTTCTCACAAAACAGATTTTATTTTTAGTAGCTTCTCTGCAAAGATATTGACCTACCCTAAGGGATGCCGGTATTCCAATGAAAATTTTGTCATTTGTCACTCTTCTTTTACTTACTAAAGGCAGTATTTGCAACGTAAGCTATTAGTTAAGTTATAAGGACCTTCTTGCTATGCAAGTGATGTAGTTTCCATTGCTTTTTATACCAACTTTTAGCTTTCTTTCTCATAACACTGATAATTATTGCATTAATAATTAATGGGTTGTTATGCTATTATTGCTCTTGTCTCTGGAGGTTCTACATATCAAACATTTTGGAACACGACAGATATAGCTGAGCTGTTTCCATTGAAGAGAAAATCTGCTTAAATGAATAATCCTTCTAAACATACAGTTTAAACTTACAGTTTAAACATACTCAATGGAGATACATGAGATTTTATCTGCTAAAATACCTTAGGCCTAGTCTAAATGCTCTGAATTTTCTTCTGGAGGATTATCTAATTCATTATCTTTCTCTCTCTGTTGACTACAGGAGGCAGCCTAGTCAAACTGACCTAAAACTGGATGTCTGAAAGATGTTTTGCTAAGTGTTGGGTTTTCTTTTCCCCGTGGAAACCATGGAAATGTTGCAATAAACCCCATTTATTATTAACTATTAACTATTACTAAGGTTGTAGGATGAAACATTTAAAAGTTAGAAACTAATAACATTAAAAATTCTGGTGAAAATTTTAGGTATTTTGGCATAGATTATATGACAGTCTTAATTATACGATCATGATTTTCTTTTTTCCCTATGGGTTCTGTCTGCTATAGTGTTCATATAATGAACAACTATTCAATATGTCTTTTATCATTATTGTCCAACATGTCCCTAGCATTTATTTACTGCACTCTGTCCAATCCTTCTCTGAAATCAGAAATATTAATTGCTTTGTAGTTTTTTTCTGATTTGCTCATTACTGTAGCGTCTGAGTACTTCATAAATTATAGCATAACACCTCTTTACAGCTAGAAAAAAAAAATCAGCATTCAGAGATTAAATTTGAAAGTATTCCCTAATTTTAGAATCCTCAAATTATGTCTTAATCTTTGGAGTGTGTATTATCTACAAAATCATTTGCACGACACACAGATATGCCTGCATTTTCTCTGTACTGTCAGTGGTACTTATATGCCTCTGCCCTGTCGCCTCTCACAATTAATCTCTCCATGTCAGATTTACATCAGTTTAATGCTACTGAGAAATAGTTACACTCTTACACTGCTCAGAAAATGAAGTCATATGCAAATGAGTGGGAATCAGATTGCAGTGAAACTCCAGACAAGATTGATTAGTCTCTGGCACATCAATGGGTGTGCATAAAATATACATATCAGACTATTCCTGCATCTTTCATAAAACATAAAATTTACAGTACCTAGAATATCCTTATGCATAAACTTAAACGTGATTTGCCAATGTTTGCAATTATCTGGAAAATGGCCTGCTCTTATAATTATTAAAGCAAATGTATAAAACCTGGATGACAGAAAATACAATTTTACTTCTATTAAGAGACAATTTAATGTACAAAATTACATTAGAATGCTCAAAAAGATGGCTTTCACATGAACATTACAAACTGTTCTATGGAATTTCAAAAAGAGGATGGGTGATTTATCAGAGATAAACCGTTATGAGTAGATTACTTGCACATTGCAAGTAGAGCAGAACAGCTGTCTTCTGTCCTGAGAAACCATCACCTGTATGAACTTCCCTCATATACCAAGAAGTGAACCTACTTATATAAATCTGATACAAAAATTTTATTTTGGACTAACGCAAATTTCCAGATTTCATTACTTAATATTAATTAGATGTTTTTCTCCCACTTCAGGGGCTGGGAGGCAGGGAGGAGGCAGAGGTGAAATAGTTTTGTTCATGGGACTTCTCACCTACTCTGTGACAGAATGAGAGAGGACTTAGACTCCCAGTTCCTCTGCCTGGGTGAGTTCAAACCAGTGACCATCTTCTCTTTGAAAGTGAAGTGTACAGACATTTCTAAATAGCACCTATTTCTAAATGTCCATACACTTCATCCTCAAAGAGAAGTTTAGAAAACTTCCCTCACCTATTCTCTCTTTCCATTTGCCCTCCTGCCATGTAGCTCCATTACAATCTAGACTGTTCCAGTTGGTACAATAGCTATGGATTTTGACATAACTCAAAGGCTGATGTCTGCTCTTTGGACATGTACTTCCAAGTTCAGAAACAATAACAGCAGGAAATCTTACTCCAATAGCATAGGCATGATCCTGAATTTTGAGGATTCTTTTGAGGCTATTCTATTCTATTACTAGAATGTTATTGCTGTAAAAGTCACACATTTTCTTGGAACGTGAGAACTTGCATCAAATTCATAGGAAGGTATCCAAAAGTTAAAGGTGGAAAAACAGAGACCTTTCATAATTTAAACATATTTTACAGTTTGCCTTTTTCATTATGAATTATTTAATGTCTTCCAAAACTCAAGAGCCAGTTGTGCTGTAGCTATATTTCTGACTACCTGACAGATATGAAATCCAGTTTAATTTATGAGAGGATAGGTAAGTGTGAGACCTTCATACAGAAGATACATGAATGGTCAAGGTCAAAAATCATAACAGACTTTTGTGTTTAGAGCTTAAATAATAACTCATAATCAGTAGAGATAGGAGAGAAAATGGAGGTCAAACACTGGTAAAAAGATTGAAGTAGCAAGTGCAGATGTTATTCAAACTGACAAAGCAAATATTATTTCAGTGAATGGCACATTCACGATTTTTTTTCAGCTCCCATTTTGATATGAAATAAAACATTACCAGACTGAACTGGAACTGCTTATCTGCTAAGAAAAGTGAGGGTAGGATCTGCATACAGGACTCATGCACACAGTAACTGGGAGGGAAATCTCATTTGGGTAGACAAGCATCTATCTGTATATATTCTTGGACAGCAAAATAGCATGCAGGCTCAGTCTTCATTGTTGCATAAACATGGCTGAATTTCAACTTTCATTTTCTACTTGAATTATCATCTATATCTCCACCCATGAAAAACTGAAATTATTTCCAAATAATTAAAACCAACCTCTGTCTTTCAGTGCTAGGGGCTTCCACAGTTTCATACTCTCTGAGCTTTGATTAATAAGTCTTTAGTTGAAATAAATTTTTATTAGGAGGGGACTCCAGGGACCACCTTTCTCTGATATTTTTTAGTGGTGCAAGATGGCATAGTTTAGAATTCAATTATGTGCATGAAAGAGGAGATGCATTTCTTAAAAAAGAAAATGGAATTAAGAGTACTTGTTAGAATTCTTTATGATTTGTTTTCTTGAGCCATACATTAAGTAAAGAGATCCAAATCTGTCAGAAGCTATTCTCGAGCAGGAATTTGTGTCCATATCAAGATGGAAGTTCATGATCCATGGCACAAGGTAAGATTTCAGGAGAAAGAAAGAACCTCAAGCAGGAGTCTAAGTGAAATAGGCTATGAAAAGAACAAGGTGGAGCAACATAAAGCAAAACCTATCCTCAGTCAGAAAAAAATATGGGAAGATAAAGGATTTTTGAAGTGGTGGCTGAGTTGCAGACAGATATACACAAGGATGAAGTCATGCAGAAAAGAAAATAGACACCAAGCCATTGTCTCTTGAATGAAGAATTTATTTGTAAACCTATTAACTGTTCTCAAAAAAGGGCACTGGGCAAAAGAGGAATATGAACAGAAATAGAAATAATACACCCACCTGGCCACGTTCCATAGGGACTGACAATATTGGAGGATCATTTAAAAAATTTTACAACTTCAATGAAGAATAGAGAAAAGGGTAAGAGGGCTCACTAACCATCTGTATGTCATCCAGATGTATGTCTGATAAACCCATACAGAAAGTCCTCTACAAAATATTTGTAAAGTGAGCCTGGACATCTATGCTTAAATAACATAAGAAGAGAAAGTTTCGAATTGTAGTAATGTCAAAGGTTACTACCTTTTTTTGATATATTGCCTTATATCTTCTGGTTGAGATCTAGCACAAACATTAATTCCAAACACATAAATTGTATGTGACAAGTTCCAACAATAGAAAATTTGTGTTACCTTATGAATGGCAGTCTAGTCTCATCAAATTATTGGCAGAAAAAAATCCTGCACATTACAGAATTGAATTATAAGACAAGTAATCTCTTTACTGTGCAAGTCCAGCTATATGAACCAAAGGATCCCTTAACCAAAGAATAGAATAAGAAAATCAATCAAACAAATACTAAATGAGAACAATGTGGGGTATTTTACTTGCCCTCAGTGCTTTAAACAGCACATGCAAATGATATAGGATCATTGTGCAAGACTGATGTAATCGGATTCAGCACCCTTTTCTGTATCCAACATGCTAGAAAGTTAAGACAAAAATTTGCCCTAAATTTGACCGGTATGACTTCTGGGGTCACTGTACTGTTGAAATTTTTCTAAATAAGGAAAATCTGAGAATACTAAAACTTATGCAAAAAGGAGCCCAGTTTAGACAAGCACAGAGCACTATGATCCAACAAATTATGGTGGGACAACTCACACCAAAACAAACCAAAACATTTAAGACTACTGGATCATCAGTTCTAAAAGCTGTCCTGGAACTTATGAAATGCAGCTTGTATAATCAATGCATACTGATTAGCAATGGGTAAAGTGTACAGAAATGTGCAAGCTACCAACTGTACCAATTAAAAATTAATGATAAGGCATATAGAAGGGTGCAAAACTATTTTAGTCATGACTTGCATAGAGAAAAATAATGATGATGTTTGAAATGCACATGTGGTTTCTTTGACTGCTCTCCAATTTATCCAAAACATTTTCAGTATACTTGCCAGAGGAAAACTATTGTGTTATATTTGACTGTCATATTTAAAAAATCATTTTCTCTCCTAAACTGCATAAGCATATAAGGCTCAGGTAAAATGTAAAAACATACTTAATAGACGGGAGAGTATCATCGATAAGAACATCACAATCTGTACTCTTAGTGAAGTTAGATCTAAACAGAATAATAGAATAATTCAGGTTACAAGGTTCAGATTTAGAAGTCACTGGGTCCTACTCCACCGCTTGAAGGAAGGTCAACAACTAATTATTTATGGTTTTGGAGACAAGAGCTCCCTAAGATAGCTCTGTATTCAATGTCAACAACGAGAGTGAGAGGAACCTCCTTTGAGTCAAAATAAGGCTTGCTTTTATTTATTCTGTCCTGTCCCTGGAAGGTCATTTGTAAATTAGAGAGTTTAGCCTCTTAATGACTAAAACTAATCTTTTTGAATATGTCCTCACATTCATAATCTGTCAAGTATTTCAGAAAAATATAGTTTCCAAACTATTAACTGTTATTACCTTGTACAAAAAAGAGAAAAATTTTCTCTTTTTGAAATAAAGCATAGTGTTTTTAATTAAGATTGCTGTCATATGACTAATTTCATGCCTTGAAGCTCCAATTTGGAGAATATTCAAACATTTCAGTAAAGACAAGGAAGGGAAGTCTATTGCCTTCCTTATTTTTGGAGGACTGCCACCTGGACAGTGGTGTCATGTACCAGGAATGACAGGGAAGGTGGGTCAAGTGGTAAGAGAAAACTGGTATGGATATTATAGACTAGGCTGTTGATGACACGTATGGTTACAGCATTTTCAGTGGGATTTATGGTAGCTGTAATCCAGAAGCTGTAAAAATTCTTGGGGGATACTAGTGGAAATCACACAGCTAATTCCTTCCAGAGAAACTCAGGAAACATAACCCTAAGAACAGATTCAATTACTACTTTTAAGCTATCTCTTATTGCTGTGCATTTTTTCACATCTCTTGGCAATGATATTAAAGTTGTTTCCCCTGAGCCACACTTTGTAGTGCACCATTAACCTTCTTGTATCCCATGAATTTGATACCTGGCTCCCTAGCAGACTGCAGAGCACACTCAGGTGTACACGCACACACAGACACACACACGCTCTATTATGAGACTGTTCTTACAGTGTTAGCAAAGGTTAAAATTAAGTTCTAGTGTAGGCATACGTTGTATTCAGATGGCAGTCAGTAGATCTCATGCTATCATGACGTACAAAAAGTGCATTTATAAATCTTCAGTGTTCAAATTAATTTCAGGCTGCGCTGCACACTCTTGCATCTACCAGTCTCTTACGTACCTGTCTTGTAATTGTTTCTCTCTTTGACATAATGAATGCCAGAAAGTAATCCTGAAGCACTCATTTTGCATCATAAATCACAGTATCTTTTTAAAAGAGAAGGATAATTACAACAAAATAACAGTTCAAAGCTTCTTGGAATTTACTTCTTACCTTTGAAAAATAATGGAGAATATAATTGCCTAAAGACAATGTACAACGTTGATTTAGATGACTTGTTATGCACACATAGTGTATTCTGCAAAAACAGACTTCTTTCCAAAAAAAACCCCAAAACAATCCAATCACCAAACCTGAGATCTTGTCATGCTCCTGACAAATAAATTTATCCAGGGTAAAACACTGGACGTTTGTAATTCCTCGTCTGTTTCTTAAAAGCCTATGTGTCACATTTTTTCTGCCCTCTGTATATATGTGTGTTGCAGTTTATTTTAAAGAGTGCTTCATTTTATCAGCCTGCTTTTTTATTGCTCCTCTTATTTTCCATAAGAGTTGTCTTTCCTCGTTTTTTTTTTCTTCTTTTTTTTTTTTTTTTGGTGGATTATTTTTTTTTTCCTCCCCTTTTTAGCTCTTTTGGTGGAAATGGGATAAGATGTCATGGTTATAAGAACCGCTGTGTACTGGTACTGTTCTGTTTGTTTACTCTTTTTCTGGTGTGGAATCTGTCTTTACAGATTCTCTAGCGTTTGCCGAAAGCTGCTTGAGGTCAGATAAAGTTATACTCAAAGATATTATGATCTCTTATAATTGCTGTCCTAGACAAATAAATATTATTTAAATCATATAATAGCCATCAGATTGTACTAGACTTCTTATTATGAAGAGCCAAGAAGAATTGCCTTGTTCTTATTTTAAAGGAATATGAGGGAAACAGAGGCAAAGTTGCCACTGTTCAAGCTTGCTAGTTTGAAGATAGTTCAGGTATGTCTATATGAGTTGCTGTTACTTTTGCATTTACTTGTGCTGCTATTTTTAAATAGCAATGAAGACATAGCCTGCAAGCTACTTTGCCTCCATTTTGCTGTTTTTCATCCCTATTCTTTTCTCTGTCCTTTTTAGATTCCATGTACAGTGCCCGAGGCTTGTTTCTCTAGGCTAGCAGCTCCCTTAAAATCACTAGGGTGTCTCCAAGCATCCTGGGCAAATGCTCTTCTTTGCAGGGTCAGGATTTACAAGGGGAAGCTGTCCAGCAGGTCATCCGGAGCTAGCAGAATTTAATCTGAAGGTCTCCATATACTGCTGAAGTAGAAATGACATGAAGGATGGAAAGGGCATACAAAAAAAAAGGCC
This sequence comes from Pterocles gutturalis, assembly GCF_000699245.1. NCBI lineage: Eukaryota > Metazoa > Chordata > Aves > Pterocliformes > Pteroclidae > Pterocles > Pterocles gutturalis. Next base: position 9,073 of record NW_010107903.1, read on the forward strand.
ACCTGCTGCTTCCCCAAAGAGGGACATGGTCTGAGGTGTCTGAATATAACTTTGTTCTCTTCCAGATGTTGTCTTTGCTTTCTTCCCCGTTATAAACCTCTCTTGGAGCTCTTTTGTGAATACAATCCTTGGGTGCAAACAGCTCCTTTCATGTACATATTAAGCTACCCGTACCTTCTTCCTCCTCCACTCTCCTGCACAGTGAGCTTCCCACGGCAAATCCACCACACTTGGGATTTTTTTTTCTTCAGGGTACTTTGCACAGAAAAGAAAGAAGAAAAAACAGGGCACCCCTGGGCAATTACAGAGAACTGCGTTGTTTACCATTGGAGATGAGACTTGCTTTGAAGCCAAATGTTCACTGAAGAGAATGTAGAGGGCAGTAAGGAGAACTGATTAACTACCTATGGACAGCAATAAAAAACAAAAAAAACCTCTGCAAAGAGAATAATTGGAAAATCCATGAAGGGTAAGAGCAACAAACTTCAAAACCCAGATGGTAAAATTCTTTCCCATTTAAGGTTTTTTAAATTTCTTTTGAATCTATCCTGTCAAAGCAATACTGTCAAGATCCTACAGGAGTCACTGGCGACAAATCTAGCTTCTGTTTTGAAAAATGCAGAAAATGGTTCATCGTCAGTATGCTCATTAGAAAATAATGTTTCACTTACAAGTTAGTTGATATTTTTCTTAATGACTTAGTAGTAAAGCCCTTTTCAAAGATTTTTTTTTTTTTTAAACAGAACACCACCATTCAAATGGAAGCAACAGGAGTCAGAATTCTAAACCCACAATGGAAATGAGAATTTCCTAATAACATGTAGATGTTGAAAGCACAATTTATGTCTTTGGACATATTACTACAAAATTCATCATTGCTGAAGTATCATTTTGATTAAATTTTGTAGACTAGCTTTTCATTAGCAGAATGTTTTGTTTCCTTTGCTTATTTATTAGTAGTGTGGTTTGGCAGCAACTATTGTAAAATTATTCTCCAGAATACAATATCACATATTTTCTTATTTTTTTAGTATTGGAAGAAATAGCTCCTTAGCTATACAACTAATATTCAAAATAACATTTTAACTGACATATGAGTGGTCTTTCTTGGACTGGGTCCCAGGGAACCCCTCTCTAGCATGGGCCGGTTTCTAAGTCTATGAGCTTGGCAACAGAACGACTTGCCTAGACAAAACTTCCTCCAACCTGTGTTCTATGGTTGATGCCTGGAAGCACAAGGGTTTTTTCCCTCAAAAGAAAAAAAAAATAAATAAAAGCAAATATACAATGCCATGGGTTGCATCTGTGAACACTTTCAAAAACTCTGTGAAGTATCTCATCTTGTCTCACAAAATTCTCTGGCCGTACTTTTGCCACGACAACATATTTCAACAGATACCTTGATCAGTATAAATGTATCACTCATCTACTAATTATGTACTTCTGTAGAAACAATTTAGGCAGGTCAGGTAGCAAATGGAAATTGGAAACAGACATGGTAAGAAGCGGACATTAACCAAAAAAAAAAAAAAAAGGATCCAAAAACATCTGAACTACAGGTGGAGTTCAATTTCTTCACTCGGATCCAAACACTAATTTCACTTCTGTAAAGAACTAAAGAAGCACTCAGAATGAATATACTCAGAGTTAAAGTTTTGAATTCGTGCATATATTTAAACTGTGAGTCCTACAAGGCTAAATCAAAATACTTCAAGTTACTTTCAGGAAAGTATTACCTTGTTGAACATTGCTGCAATGACTTCAGCAACAGTAACAAAGAGAATATTCATGCATGGCTGAAAATGCTTTAAGATCAGCGTGCATGACGTGCAAAAATGGCTGAGAAGAGAGACACTTAAACCAAACATATCTAAATGCTCATCTTTTGAGAATAGCCAAACACCTTTGGGTTACGCCTGAATGATATTGAAAGCAATATACCGTAACAGGTCCCTTCCTTCTCATATTGCAGAGCATTCTTTGGCATTCCAGACATTATAGACTGTAACCACCAACCTCCCACCCTTAAGTAAGTTAAGCAGCAGCTTTTGATGTACTTTTAAGGATATATACATGCATAGAATTGTGTAAGTAGCCAAGTTACATACAATACAGGCCACACCTTGATATAGGTCTGGCTAAATAGTGTTGGCAGGAAATAAAATAGCAGGAAAACCATGAGAAGTGGCAGAAAAAGTACAGCTTTCCAGAAGAAAAAAAAATAGTAAAAATAACTAATTTGCAGTCAGAAAAATAGATATATTTGCTTGCCTTGTTTAGAGTCACCTGAAGACTACCTGAAACACCAGCTTCTCAAGTTTATGCTGATTCTTTTCAGTTGGCATACCATTCCCATGCAAAATAAAAAAAATAAATTTCTCCATAAGTTTATATACCATAGGAAATAAATTGCTGCCCAGTCAATGTCACTTATTTCATCCTAATTATGAAATGCTAACTAAAGCTGTCAGTCTTCCCCATGAGAACTTTTGCTAGCCCAAACACCAAATTTACTAACCAAAGGACCTTTAACAAAACCATTTTTTTCAATCAGTTCATTTCAAAACAAATTTATCTACCATTTTCCAGAAAATCCATTCTGACCTCAATCAAAATGTTCAGTTTTGTCTCCTGTATTCAGCAGTGCCCTGCCAGTTCAGTCTGTCAGTTCATCCAGCTCACCATCCCTCCTCACACAATTATGTCCAGAGGTGCCAGTTCCCAAAGGAGTCAATTTCCAAAATTCTCATCTATGAAAACTTTACTCATTTAAGTGGTTCTATGTAGGAAGATGAAACTAGGATACCAGATGTCAAGAAGTAAGTGGAGCTGCAACCACCTTTAGAAAGATGCATGCTGTCAAACTACATAGGATCTAACAGCATTTAGCATCTTGAAAGTTTAGCAAAATTAATCAACTAGAAGAAACAGTTCTCTATTAAAATACTAGTGTAAAAGAAACTTTTCATACCTATACAGAAATGACAGAAAGGCTGGTATCTTGGAGGAAATAAAAGCACAGACTTCCTACTGTTTAAGAACAAAGTATGTCAAGCGTGAGCAGCAGAGAAAATGTCATTAAAGTCCTATACGGGAAAAGCTCTAAGTGTGTATCAATCAAGATAAGTGTGAAAATGGCTTCAAACCACCAGTGGCTGAAACAGCAAGGTCTACTTAGAAACATATGCTCATCTGGAAAACTTAATGCAGAAAGGAAAAGATTTAAGTAATCAGGTTGCATTCTTAGTGATTCCCAGAAAGCTTTTCAGCCCATCCTGTGTGAAAGTGTATGCTGGGGCATAGCTATGGCTCTTGCTGTCAGGATGTATTCTCATGGAAATTTCTAACTGAATTACTCAGTGGGCACATTTACATGGTAAAAAGATGTACAAAAATCTCCCAAAGCCAGAGGAAAGTAACACTGCCAAAACTGTTAAGCCCTAAGTGGGTTTCCAAATAAAATTCAGTTGCTCTATTGGGTGCCACTTGAATGAGTCAACAATAAACTAAGGCACTACTTAAAAAAGGGCTTCTTAATATGGAAAAGTATCTTTCAGTTTCTGGAACAGCAATCCCCTTGAGAATAAATTGAAAGGTGAGACTTGTGAAAGGCTTTGTCCAGTTTCAACCCTGGTGCCTTTCATACGTTCAGAGATGCATTCTTCTGTTGCTGCATATCAAGTTTGCAGCTTTAGTGTGGTTTTGATCAGTTGAACAGAGTAAAAGAAACATTTCTTTGGACTTTAGACAGCTTTTTAACATTTTCCGTATTCTGGCTAACCTTCTAACATACAGACCCATTCATGGATGACTTTCAGTCCCTCTCTTGTTAACCTCATCTTATGCCATTCTTTCAGAAGTTCACCTGTATCAGTATATGAAAAGGTCACAGAAGGTAGGATTAAAATGAACTTCTGTCAATGAAGGGCGGTTGTGGAAGTTGCGACTAATTTCACACAGCAATGAGTCTTTGGATGCTCATTGTTGTTTCACAATGATGTTCACAGTTTGTTGTGATCTGTAGCTTTCTCCAAGTACTCTTTATGTCATTGATGTAGAGAAGACATTTATTCTAAAAGGCACATATCTGGGTGTATAGTTGACATATTACTGATGGTGACTTCAGGAAACAAAAAAAGTCTGTGGTAAGAGGAAGTACATACAACCTCATTGTTTCTGATGAATGCTACAAGACATTGGAGTTACAAATACATGCTGGGCTAAATTCTTTCTTCTCTAAAAACACCGGTAAAATGGCAGATGCAAATCTCAAATCTTAAGGAATTTAGTTACATGAGCTCACCAAAATATTCCATAATATTATTTCAGCATTATTAAACAGCTGTTAAAGAATTGACCCTCCTTCCCTTTACCTCTAACACATATTTTATGTAAGAACATTTTCTCTTTGGTTACTTGAAAAGTGAGAGCATTTAATATTTTAACAAGAACTACCAGCTGCTGAAACCTAACATGAACAACTCCCTTGGTCTGCTGAGGCTCACCCTTAAAGACCACAACCACAGATTTCCACTGAGCTTTTGCCCATATGATTCTGTGACTGTCTCTGTGATGTTTCATGTGCACTGTGATAATATTTCAGATGTGTTAACAAGGTTGCCTTCTTGTCATGTTTTGCCCAGTTAGCAAGGTTGTACTCGGAGGGATGGGTCCTAGAAAGTGCAAGACATGGCAGCAGTTGAAGCACAGTCCGATGTTTGAGAAAGGGCACTATTTGTGACAAACGCACAATTCAGCCTCCCACATCCCACAGCCTCCTGCCAAAACCTGCCAAAAGAAAAGGTCCTTATCCAGTAACACCCTCTTTTCTCCTTAAAAATATATATTTAAATACTTATTTACAACCTTTTCTTTCTATATATAAAAGAACATTTTCAACTCATAACAAATCTTCACAGTTTAGACCAGTTCTACTGTGGAGATTCAGAAACTGAAATTATTTTCATGAGCTTACACATTGAAAAAATGCATCAGCGTCGT
>NW_010107903.1:14104-21744 GCF_000699245.1 Pterocles gutturalis
TGTTTGGGGGCAAACGTTACACTGGTGGAGGCTTTGTCTTTTTAGTGGGACACAAGAAAACTTCAGTTGCAGTCATGGTGGCCTCAAATTCTCCCTAATATTCCATTTGATTACAACTTAGTTCTTTATAGATCTTTGCTTTGTGTTTAAATGCCTTGTTGTAATTTAAATTTTCCATTTACAGAACATAAAGTCTGGCAAACAACACCAAGAATTAACATTTACTGAATATATAAAATGAGCCATATCCATCATTCTAAGGAGGATGAATAAATCCACTACTGCCAGATCATCTTAATATTCATAGCAATATTAAAAGAAAAACCTAACAACACCCATATGCCATGAAAGGAATCTCTTGTGTTGATCCTTTCCCAGTCAAACAGGGTGGGTGGATAATAGTATTGAAAAACAGAGAGTGAAAAAAGGGGCTAAGTTTTAAATAGCATATATGATAGCAGCATACAGATGAGCTTCCTTTAATCATTCATCCAGCATTAGACAATTTCAAAAACTGGCAGTTAACAGAGTTTTTCTTAGCTTGTGATATTTGAAGGACATTGATATACACATCAAACAGAATACAGGGCACACATTGTGGAAGTGACAGCTGAAGCTTTATATGTAAGTTAAAGCTGGAATTCAATCCCTTTATCATACACAAGACATACTGCATCTTTCCTACTAAATTTCCACTTATTTTGAATGACGAATTAAATTTTTGGAGATTTCCAGGTAATCGTGTTCATTAAAATCTAGTCTCTGAAACAAAATTTTCACATACCCTACACCAAAGATTTAGCATAGGTCAAATTGCATAGCAAGCTTGCAATGTTTGTGTTGTTTTATTATTCATAACATTTAGCATTAAAAATATAAAATGCTAAATTTCTTAAAGGGGTCCTATTAAAAACAAACAAACAAAAAAACCCCACTTTTTTTTTTGGTTTTTTTTTTTTTTTTTCCATGGAGGACATGAACAAATTAACATTCCCAACTCTTGACCTTTATTCTTCTGTTATACACTGCTCTAACCTTCCCATTGTTTTGTCTATATTCCACTATGCACAAATGTCTATGTATGAATATACATAAGCCCAAAAAACAACTTCCCTCTTCTTTCTGTGGCCACATTACCTCACGTGAAACTATTTCAGCCCAAATTCTTTTATCTTCCTGAAGTGTGACCCTTACTGAAATAATAATTTTTGCCATAATTTTTATAGCTAGCAATTCACCAGTCAGCAGAAATGGCATAACCTCTTCTCCAGAAGAGAATCACAAAGGCTATCTCCCAGTGATCTAAGGAAAATAGTAGAAATGGGTGTCCTTCTAAAATAACCTTCTGAAAGCAAGTTGGTAGCTTCAGATGTATTATTGGCAATGGAATATGACAACCATTTTGAAAGGTATTTCTCTGTATACAACCTGTAAAACAACATTGTTTTCGTGAAGAGAACACTGTTGGTTAGAGGATAACAAGGAAAGACTTAAAGTATCTGTTCAGGTGGTTTTGTTGTCCTGTTTTCACACACTTATGATGAAATAACAGATTTCTCCTCACATGGGTATTATATGTTTTGTTCCCCTAAATATTTGTACAGCAGCAATACATGCTAATGAGCAACAAGTGTAAGTCCTTGAAAATGAAGAAAGGCTCCTTAGCCCAAACAGCTAGTTAATAAATCTGCCTACTGTATTGTTAAATCATCATGTGCAGTTTTTATAGAAAAGCTGTAATATGCCAAAAATGGTGAACTAAAACCAGTTGTTTTACATTTTATATATTTCACATTTGAAATACTAAAAAATATTTTCAATTGTTTTTTAAAGCCACCTGGAAATGAAAGAGTGGGTAAAAAATGCAATACAACACTCTTCTAGGAAAAAAAGGTAGGAAAGATTTGGAAACAGACTTACAATGAATGTTTTAAAGATGAAAGATAATTACTTCTACCTAAGTGCTATGGCTGCTGCCCAGGGAACAATAAACCTCTGGCAAATAAGCTTGGGAAGATGTGACTGAGCAAAAGGGGTTCCATCTGGAAATAAATTTGGGGTGTTGCAGTGCTTTGAAGACAAGAAATCCCAACACAGCTGCAGGTGCAGTTGATCCCTATGGGGAACTTGCAGCCCAAGATATGGAGGGATAATAGTGTCTCCTGTCCAAGTGTGCAGAGAAGGTGGAGGCTGGTCCTGCTGGTACCAGACTCTGGGGAGGTATTCCCATCCACAGGTATAGACTGGCACCCCTCCTGCAAGGGCAACTGGGAGCCAATACCTACTTCTGGGCAAATGTGCTACAAAATCCAGCATACTAAGAGTCCTTTTTTTTTTTTTTTTTTTTTTTTTGATATATTTAATGAGTCTTTTGTGAGTGTTTTAAGCAACCACAGGATTTCAGTCAGGACTGGAAAGTAAATTTTTTGCAGGTACAGAAAACTCTATTCCTTTCCCAAGGACGGCACCAGTTCCCATCCCAGTCAGAAAGAGCCACCGATGCTTAGACAATACAAAGCTGTAGTTTTTTGAAAAGGAGGTATAAAACTCTGAGTTTTTTTCTTCCTTTACCTTAAGCATCTGTTTTTGTAGATGTTTGTACCACCATGCAGTATATAACTGGCTAAGGAATCATTTGGATCAAATGCATGAAACAATTGTAAAAAAGTATTATCTTTGTTCCCCAAATGTCACATAATCAATGAGAGGAAAAATTGTTTTGTGAGAAATATTACTGCTTCTAAAAGACTAATGCAGATGAAAGAGAATAGCTAAACAACACCCTTCCAATTCTAAATATTTTTTAACTTCCTGAGAGAATGGGTTTTGAACCTATACCATGAATATATTTTTTCATGCATCTCAGTTGTACAGACTGAAGAGAAAAGAGAAGAGAAGAGAAGAGAAGAGAAGAGAAGAGAAGAGAAGAGAAGAGAAAGAAGAGAAGAGAAGAGAAGAGAAGAGAAGAGAAGAGAAGAGAAGAGAAGAGAAGAGAAGATGATTGATTAGTTCCTCATATTAAAAACATACAATTTTACACTGACTTCAGTTCCTGGAAGACCAATTAGTGTTAAAATAAAAAATAAACCTCCTGAAAAGTGAGAGATTTATGACCTTCATTGACTCCTGAGTAGTGCTTAAGGTGTCGGACTCAGTGTAAAGCCACAGATATTAGTTACTGTGCATTAAGCTAGACTAGAAATTCATACTGTGTTAGTTACTCCACCGCAATTTCTTAAGTTTTGAGTTTGGGAATGTTTACCCTACAGCAAATGTGAGGAATAAGTTATCTTTTTTATGTGCTTTGGATACTCGCATGCACACAGTTATTTCAAAGTAACTGAATCTGTATCCTGTGGTGACTTGCTTATGTAGCAACACCTGTAACACAATGCGTTTTGGAACAGATTTGCTAGTTTGTCTGGTCGAGGTCACTCAAAAAGTTTGATCTAAAGAAAAAAAATCATATTTATTGTGGCTTTGTTAAATCACATTAAACTTGAAGAATTCATTAAGAATTTAAAATATTCATTTAATCTTACAGTGAGCTTAATTTAGTTTGGTTCACTTCCAAGATAAGAGCAGATTTAACACTATATAGAAGCTGTCTCACTTACCTGAAGTGAGACAAATATCAAATGAAGTAGCAACTCTGAAACAAAACACTTTACAATTAGATCATTCTGTCTCCAAGACTTACGTTTTAATTCATATTTAATCTCAGAAACCGTTAAGGCTTCTCCTAAAGTAGGTTTATCTGCACTGCACTAGGACATTTATTTGGTTACTGAATAACTATCAGCAGCCAGTAATGCTGGATAAAAGCTAGTAGGACAATAACCCTTGTGCTTCTTCCATCTTTCAAAAGAATGACTTTACTATAGAGAGTCAAACTTGCACTCACCAGCAACACAATCAATATTTTAAATTTTTCCAGTCTTTTAATATTAGATTTGCTTAGAGCAAAGCAGAAATATCCAAAGCTTGCAGCAGAAATGTGTGTAATGTCCTCTAGACTTTAAGAAGCATGTCAACTACCTCAAGTCACTTGGTGACAACTTAACTGATGATAGAAATGTCTCATGAAAAAATTCTCTTTTTGGTTCATTTTGAAACTATTTGCTACTAGAATCTTTTTCTCTGCAAAATGTATAGGTTTAAAGCTCCCTGAAGCATAGAAAACTTCAAAGAATTGCTTTGAAACACAGCTAAATCATACTGTGGAGGGTAGGTAACAAGACACTAGCAGAGATTATCAGTATTTCAATGTAAACTGCTGCAATCCAGCACAAGTAACTGCAGGGACAGAGCCCAAGTTTTGGAAAACACAGATATACGCACACACATGTGCAGACACACATAGTCATAGATGCACATAGACGTGTGCAGGCACACACGCATGTGCCTACATGTGCACATACAGGCACAATCAAAAAATGCAGACACTCACGCGCACACATCCACACACAGATGTCCAGTCCAGAAAGGCAGCAGACTTTCTGGACCTACCACAGAAGAATCCTGAACAATATCTAGTTGGCCTAAAATCTCATAACAGCAGAAAACTTTGATTCCTTTTGTCCCAAGAAGTAAAAATCAAAATTACAGAGTAAATGAGATGCTTGTTCTTCTCATTTCTATACTGTTTCTAATGCCTGTCCCAAGGGATTTTTTTTAAGGATCTCTGTGTACGCATCAGCCTGCATAGTTCCTTCCTTTAGTATTCTTCCTTTTAGCACCAAAAAAAAAAAAAAAAAAAGAAATTATTTTGCCTTTGGCTGTAGCTTCCCTTCTGAGTGGTAAACTGAATCTCACGCCAAACCTACTGCCCAACACATGGATTAATGAATGTGAAGTGATGTTGGCAGCGAGACTGATCCTGAGAGGCTGAAAGAGCCTTTCTGCCCTGCTGCTGGTCCCATGATCCCAAAGGTGCAGCGGAAATGGCAGAAACAAGGAAACTGGCAGGAATGGAGAAACTGTGGCAGAAATGGGAAAATGTAGCAGTACACAGCAGGCACCACAGGAGGAGTTTCGATGCTTGGGTAGATGTCACTGTCTCTGCAATCACTCCTGATCTTTCCTAGGGAAAAGGATAGTGCTAGAGGGAAGCAGCTCCTGGGCTTGACCCATGGCATTGCTGTGACCTAGACTGTCCAGATTTCACAGGGACAGAAAACAAGAATAAATACCAGAGAAAATTAATAAAATCCCTAGTTTAATTGACAGCTACTACCAATATTAAATGGATCCTACTAAATAATAGTGTTTCTGAATTACTAAGGTTCAAATATAGTTGAAAATGTGCTTATGAGGAACATTCTTTGCAAAGCCTGTGAAACTGTGAGGATTACATTGAAGTATCCAATATGATCAATATCTTGCAGTTGCATTAAGGCTTCTGGCAACAGGGGCCCTCGTTCCTTCCCATTTCCCATTTTCTGTTTTCTGTTTCTAGGCACCATCATAGGCAATCAGACATGAACAGAAAATGAATTTGCTACAAGCTAGTAGCATTGTAAGTGGTTTTGATATAAGTGGAACAAGGGTCGGTAACTTCTAAGCTCCAGTAGCCTGATAAGAATATTAAGTCTACCGTTTATCCCCAATGAGTTCTTGATTAGCCATACAATGCTCTGCTGACAGAGTTCACTAAAAATAGATTATGCTAATAACACTTGAGTGCCAGCAACACTGGGAAAGCCCAAGTCTTAACACAAAGAATGAGTCATTATGGTATTTACCTGGCAGATACAATTATAGGCAAAAATTTGACTTCTTAGTCCTGTTTGCAAAGATATGAGTAGAAACTGAAGTGATTCCTCAAAGCACATAAGGATTAGAAAAAAATAAAAAGAAGTATGCAGTGTTGGCACGCTGTTGTGTGAGCTGTTTTTCAGAGCAGGCAGCTGTTAGTGGGGACAACTCACTTCTATGTATTTATCTTTGTCTAAATTACGTCATATGGCTATTCACTAGTGACTCTTTCTGCCTGGTTTAACATCAAACGTGTTTCCTCCTTGCTGTGTACTCACATTGTAATTGGGGATTCCCACTGTGGTCCCATGGCTCCCCCATTTCCCAGCCCACTCCCATTGCCCCACTACTTGTGCTCCTGCTAACACATTTGCTCTTGTCTGAGGGAAGGATTTATAGGTTGTCTCTCTTAGCATCAGCTACAGGTGTTAAATATCCCAGCAACAATCTAAACCATACTTCAATGTATACAAGACAGTTGGGTGGAGAGGTTCACTGAAACTTCAAATTAACTCACTGAATCTTACAGCTTATTCCAAACACTGAACGCCCAAGTCCTCTTCACAGTTCTCCTGTCCTCTACCACGGCTGCCAATGTGCAATTAACAGCTCGCCTAGCAGGCCTCTGGACTCCATACAGAAGACAGACCCATTCTGCAGTCAACTGCCTGGCTGCCAGCTATTGCTCAGGCAAATTGGTGTATAGTACTTGACCATGGCTCATAGGAAGGGCAAGCAATCATTTCACAGACAGACAACTGAGAATTTTTCAAAAAAGGATCAAGCTTTTTTTTTAAAAAAAAGCATGATTAATATGGTCATTAGGGTTGGTCAAAGATTTTTTTTTTTTTCAAATTTTTCGTTAGCCAAAAATGCTTTTTAAGCCCAGCCAAAATTAGGTCAAATTTGCCAAACAGTTTCAAAGAACAAATATAACACTTCAAAAGGCAATGGATTGTCTCTTCAATTTTAAAAAGGTTTGATTTTTATGTATTTTAGGGGTGGCATAAAAATATTTTTAAGAGTTAATGAAAACTAAAACCAAAAGATTTGCTTTAGAATGTGTAAAACATTTTGGTGTACCTGAAACATATTTTTAGCATTTAATTTTGCTCAGAAGAAAAAGAAAAAAATAAATACTTGAGACTCTACCAATTTTAAGAAATGTTGACAGTGAGCCAAAACTCTCAGCTACTCACAGTCAACTATTACAAGCCACCAGACTGTTTAAATGGAAAGGTACAAAAGAACTAAGTGATCTGATCTATTGTATCTGCTTGTACTTGAAATAGTAATGCGAGAAAGGTCCAGGCAATGGAGAAGAGAAAGCACTTCCATGGCACAATTTGTCTCATGCTAATGTAAATGCCTAAAATAGGTCAGATGAATCATGCCTTAAAAATGTCCATTTCTCTTCACTGACTAGAGGGGAAACACAGGTGACTAATGCTGGTGTAGCAGTCTACCTTATCAATGCCAACAGTGGAGTGAGACTAACTTCTGCATTTTAATAAGTCACACAAAAAAAAAAATGTTCATGTGGGGCCAGAAACTGGAAGCACTGGCTAATGGAGAGGATGGTGTTGGTGACTCCAGCATTCACGTCCTATTTATTCTCCTGTGTTTACCCTTCTTTCTCACCTTTTCTTCCATTTAGCTTCTTCTATTCATGGTTTTTCACCCATCTTCTGTCTCATTCTTCAACCCACACAGCTGGATAACTATTTTTCAGAACCTACTGCTGACAGTGTCCACCTGTTTCAGTGAGCTCCTTGCAATCTTTCATCTCCATTGGAAAATGAAAGAGCACACTTTAAAAACCATGAGCACTTACAGGTGGTAAGGTATGTGAATTCTCCCAAACTGGCAAACTGTACCATTGT
>NW_010107903.1:21760-47870 GCF_000699245.1 Pterocles gutturalis
AAACTACATTAGATGTGGCTTCAAGCAAAGACTGCTCTGTTTTTTCAGACTTTAACCCTGAAATCCCACCTTCACTACCCTCCATTTTTCAATGTATTGTCTGGACTCACACCTCCCTTTGCAGTTTTGTTATGAAATCAAGTATTCCAGGAACCCTAAACTTAATTCTTTTGTCTCATCCTTCAAGGACCTGCTGTGAATTCCATATGCAATATTCCAAGTTTTACATCCATCTAATTTCCCTGCAAGTGAGACAACAAGGCCCTTAGTGGAGCCTTTGAAGATTTTTCAGTTGGTCCAAATCTGGACAATGGTTTCACTGTTGACTTCCACGTTAACAGGACAGTGAGCAAATTTGAAAAATATAACCCCTATATCTAAGCAGGAAAGAGTTGTGTGTAGAGTTATTAACAATATTTTAGTGTGCATTCTTCATCATATATGCATATGTATATGTATACCTATAAGTATGTATCCATCTCTTAAATTTCATTTCCTTTTTAGCTACCACTTTCTGATGATGCCTACTATATCCTACAAAAATACACTAAGCATCACAACATAAATTAAGGCCAATCTATATTAGTCCCACCTGTGAAAAATCATGTATTTGACTACACCTCTGAGGAAAGGGAGCAATGTATCACCCCACTTCATAAAAGCAGTTTACAGGCACCAGCAACTAAATAGACAATATAATTCTGAAGGAATCCACCAAACTCCTGGATGACTGAATTCCTGATCACTTTGTCTGACTGTACGGAAAGCTAAAGCAAGCTGAAAGTTTTCAATTTATAGTGAATAAGGTACTTAAGCAGCAGAAAATTACATACTTATTGTTCCATTCTAACTGTGTGTGATATGTGAAGTACAATGAACTCCAGTAAAAGAAGAAATGAAACCAGGTGGTAAATAATCAAACTATACTCTTCATTAGCCTTGATATTTATTCTATAATTTTGCAAGCAATAAGAAGCCACATGCAGTGTTAGTGCTTTTGATTTCCTACTGTCCTTTATTTTTTACCACTTATAATATCAATATTTCCCTTTTGCATTTTCCTTATTGTTCTTTTTTCCTCCCCCTTCTGGGATTTTGATACTATCAGGTTTAAATAGTCTTTGGTTTGTAAAGTTAACTATCCATCACTATAAACATGTGCATTTGCAGCAGTATAGTTATGGTCAGGTAAAATCCCGTCACAGATTTCTAAGAATTTCACCAGGGTAAAGTGTACAGAGACTTCAGTAGATACTGAACATGAAGCAAATTAAAGACACTGCAGAATGAGCTTTTATGAAAGCAAACCATCATTCTACCTTCACTTAAACATGTAAAATTACTTTTATGGAAATTGGGTGCTTTGGCCCTTTTTTTTTTTTCATTTATTTTAAATCTCTCATCATCTGTCTTTTTCACAGTTATGTGCTGTACTTCTGGCAGTAATAGTGAGCGTGTTAGACTCAGAAACAGTAATTAGTATCTGTTCATACAAATGTTCTGGCCTGTTTTTTCTCATTACTCAAACTCCATACACAAGACATGTTTAGAAGCATAAATTGTTTTCCTACTGCGCTTCTAATTAACACTTCCATTAAGGCCCAGGCAGAGAGCATGGAACATACTGAAAGAACTGCTGTTTACAGAAATGGTGATAAAATGTATACAAATATGTCCTGCAAAGTGCAATCAAGCTAGCTTGTGTGACATGTGGATGTGTTTCTCTGTGTATGTAGGCACAAACAGATGTGGTACACTCACATGCAAGACTAATTTGTTCATTAACATTAAAAAACCTAGATGAATAACAGTCCATTAATTTTTATAAGTACTTCTTGCATGCTCATATCACTGCTCAATTTAGTTTCTGAAGCCCTTGGAAGCTTCAGATTGTCTCCTTGGCATGATCATATTGGATACTTCCATTACCTTCCACTGGTTTTGCATTTACTAGATTGGATTTACTTGGATTTTTATATTTATATACTTTCTAATGGGCTTCCACCCCACTTCTTATTCTATGTGTAATTCAAATTAACCTTAAATTAAGATAAATAGTAACAGTTTAGCTTTTTTTCCCCCATATTGAAAGGCAGAATGAATTGATCAAATGGCTTGTTAAGCATCATAAATAGTTCTGGATTTCTAGAAGAGCTGATTTATGCCTTTGAATAAAAACATGCATAATCTTTTTGATTTTACATATATTCTACACAAAAGCAAGTGAGAAAAACTTCCAAGCAGCTATAACTGAATTTCACCTCCAGAAATCCCATTGTGAGACCCAGGAGAGTCAACCCGCAGGAAAAGAGATTAAACAAAGAGTCTTGTGACCTGAAGTGCAACAAGCTTTGCACTGTGAGAGTAAGTTTGGAAGCCTGACAATTAACTGTAACTCGGGATTGGTGATAGGGGGATGTTGTTGTCTTTGTTTTTAATTACATTTTATTGAACAACTAAGTGATAAGCATCAAAAGACAAGATTGTCTTGGATCATCAAAGACAGGGAGTTTGTTTGTTCTGTGAATTCAGGCAAACTAAGGGAGCTTTTCCTGTGTTTATCTGAGTAATTAATGAAAGACCAAATTGCTTTTGAGCCAGCAAGCTGCAATTAATTGGAGTTATGTGCATTCAGTCAACTTAGTGATTTGGAGTAAAAAGGATTTACAGTGTAAGTGACAACTCTTTTCAGGGAAATATCGCAGCAAAGGCTGAATATTAGAAGACAGCTTCCAGATGATGTAATTTATTTGGAGACCTTTCTCTTTCAGTTAAGGTTTGAAAGTGGAAAAAGTAGTGAGTTAACAGAGCAAAATGCTTGGAAAAAGTTTAGTTAAATAACAAGTTCAAAAAGTGGGATTCAGACATTCAGTTTATTGCTATTATTTTTTAACTAGTAAGATCAGCAAATTCAAAGAAGTTTGACAGTTCAGTCTAAGGAAAATTACGTTTGCAGGGACAGACATGTCCTAATTTCTGAAGTTGTTACCATGCCTATTTTTCTATTATATCTCACTAAGGACTGGAGACATATTGTGATGCTCTTGATCATATGTAGTAGCATTTAATAATCTACTGGTATTATCAAATAATAATCACGACAATTTGCTTTTAAATGTACTACTCCAAATGCCAAGAATTATCAGCATCTGTATTCCTGTAGGTTACTTATTTTATTTTCCAGACCTGCCTGAATGTGTTCACCAGTGTTCTTAGATAGAGCTGTGGTGGTACTGGGGATCAAAGACCAATGGACAAGACTGCTAGGCAAAAGGACAAACAAAAGATATCCCCCTTCTTCCAGATGAATGCTGTTAAGTTAAACAGACAAGGTTCTTCTTGCCTCTTTGCTTGCTCTCGCAAACCTAGAGTTTTTTGCTCTTCTTTCTATTAATCAAAGAACTTTTCACTTATGTAAGAACAAATTTAAAATAAAGATGAGGAAGTGTTCTTCCTCCCTTCCTGAAGAAACTAACTTTTAGGTACATGCACTCTTTCTTGGATCTAGTTCTCACCAAATAACAATGAGCTCATCTGACCTCAATCTCAGTACATCTTATGAATTTGTCTGGAAGTTCTGTCAAATTCAGCATTTTCTCCTTCATTCCTTTCCCCCCCCCCCCCCCCCCTTTTTTTTTCCCCCCCTTTTTTTTTTCCCACCAAGGGTCAAAATGACCTAAGTTCTTTCACTAAAATTTTGCATTATACATTGTTGTAGGATAAATTAATTCTCAGTCACTCCATCTTCTCTCTGATCTGTGCCCAAAAATCCTTTATCCAGATTTCTTGAGTTCGTGATGCTGTTGACTGGTGAATATTTCCATATATTTTTTAATAATAAAAAATGTGAAATTGAATGTTTGGTTCAATTTCTCATAACTTCAAACGGAATTGTTTGCTTTATATTATATTTTTCTGAAAGAAGAGAACATAAAAGATATTCAGTCATTGTTCTCTTTTTTAAAAATTAATAATTTTACTCAGTCTTCCAGTAATGATTTTTATAGACAGTTTCAGAATTCTTTGTTCAAAGGCAATACATACTACTCCCTCCTGTCTCCCTTCCTTCTTTGTCTTTCTTGTCCTTTTCCGGTAAAAATGTTGATAAGATGGACTTCCACATACTTTCAAGCATGAAGTTTAATCAAAGTAGTATGTAAAATCTCATTGTCATCACTGGGTTAGGGATCAGGCCTTTACCTTGAGCTGTACTACTGAAATGTCTGCAACACTTTGTGGGAGGTAGTAAGATATTTCAGTAGTTTTATTTTTAGCCTATCTGTTGGGACTAAAATTGTGCAGTGCATTAGAAAACTTCTTTCAGGCTCAAGTGCTGTGGGTGTCTGCAGAGGCTGCAGTATAATTTGTGTTCAAGTTGTTACGAGCTAGATTCCCAGTGGCTTCTTTTCTAATTTGATAAACCTAGAGATCCATTACATTTTAGTATGTGGTTCATAAGTTAATAGAAAAAGCTGGCTCAAGTTAGTAATAAGGCACATATATCTGCACTGGACTTTGGATGACTGGCTATTTACAAAGAACCAGAACTCTATGAGTTTGGCGAGTTGTACGGCATGACAGAAATAACATAGGACCATAGGATGTAATATTTTTTTTTTTAACAGAGTTCTCAATTGAAATCAATGAGGAACAGTGTTGAAATACTAGACCTATATTTTTGGTTTAATTTAGGGCAAATTCTGCCACACTTGTTCCCATTCAGTATGATCTTGCATTGTGCATAACGACAATGAAACCCTGGGACTCCATGAGAAGAAGAGTTTCTCAGAGTGCATAGTGTCATTGGAATCTGGTCTTCTTCCTCCACCCCCCTAAAATGTTAGAGAACAGGAATATGGTACTGAATTTTTTGTTTTCACTGGAGTTGGCTACTATTTTATACTTAAACCACCTACATATCATATAGTCAATGGTCATTTAATGGAGTTTCATGAAAAACCTGCAAACAAGCTATAAAAATATATGTATTTGTGTATGTATCTATAAATATACAGAAGTATCTGTATAGCTGTGTTCTCACTGTTAGTTATTTGAATTGTCAAATTGCATGTTCCTTCCTTCCACTTCCAAAGTTGTTAAATACCATGTGAGGCCAAAGACTCAAGGCAATGCCACTATTAAGTGGAAAGAAATTACCCAGTGATGACTAACATCAAAAATACCTCAGTAACAGACATTTTGATAAACAGAAATAACGGTTTTTTTCTCTGTCTATGTAAGAATAATAGTTTTCTTTCAGAGGGATGGGAAATTTTCAAGGGAAGTACTGGTTTACTGCATAGTCAGTGTCTCTTTCAGAGTCTTAGCAACATATTTTAGAAATAGTTTAACTTTCTTTCTTTCTTTGATGGTTATTTTCATTACTTATTAGGATAACATCATGAAATCAGTGGTTATTCATTGCACGATTCTGTAAATTAAATTACTGAAAAAAATTTTAATGAAATTAAAGAAAAAGGGAACACACGAGCTTCTTAGTAATACCATGTATTTCCAATGGAGCTGAGGACTCAGCTAAAAACGACAAAAATCAGGGCAGAGAAAAAGAAATACATTCTAAAAATGTTTGTTTTAGTTGCACTCAGTTGTACTTTATAGGAAGATCTATTGAACACATTTTTTGGGATTAACATATTTGGAATTCATGAGCAAGGGTACTTGTTGAAACATTTTTTCCCATTTCCTAGCTCAGAACAACTATGTACTGTATTCAACAATCATATTTCTTGAATTTGGAACCATTTTAGAAACCGAAATATTCACGTCAGAATTCTGAAAGTAAGATATTGTAGACAGAGAAATATTTTATACTTATAACCATGTTGATACTCAGTTTTATCAGCAATACTATTCCTCTGAGAAGAAAGGGATTAATGTTGTTAGTATGACACATTTTCATAGGACTGTAGCTACATCACTACTTTTACCAATATGATTATATTGGTTGTAATATATAGAAGATTATTTACAAAGCAGGTTCACAAATGATGTTTGTTAAATCAAGGAATTCAGGAAAATTAGTAGATACATTGTGAATACTGAATATTTAAGCAGTCTGAAGAGCCAGATTTACTCTGAATAGCCAAATAGTTTTTGCAAGTCACAGTGTTCTCACAGACTAGATGCAAAGAAAAGAGAATTAATTGAATAATTAAATATCACAGTTTTTTGTATAGAACTAATATTTGGTATTATTAATCCAGTTAATATATTCAACATAACACTTCTGCAGAATTTATTGAATGTGTGTTTCTGAGTTCATGCAAGAAAATACATACACAAAGGAATTTTGTACTTTTCATGATCAAAAATTAACATTAAATGCAATGTGTTCGATTCCCAGCCTACTTCAAATATTTCCTCTCCTGAAACTATCATGATCTATGGAATTAGCTGACAAATTAAATTGTACCTTATGGAAACACCTCTTTTGTAATGATTTATAATCATTATATTCTTCCCTCTGCTTTTGCATGGAAAGGTACATCCCATGCCGCACATTGAAGGTATCTGGACAGACTAGCAGGGATACCTTCAAAGAAACAGAAACAGTACAGGTCTGTGGGACCAAAGTCTCAATTCTGACATCCTGGGTCAATAAAAACACAGACCAACTGATCCTATTGGCAACAGGACTCACCACTAATGTATCCCAAAGGGGGAAAAAAGACTGCTATCATTTAGCTAAAATAGATACAGAAATTCAACTAAAACTTGAAACTTTCAGTGAATTGCAAGACCATTCCTTGCCTTCAAAATGGAGTTGGTCTTTTGGGGAAAAATACTAGTGTAATGCTGTTGCATAACACAGGAATTTGGCTCTGTAAAGATAGCCTGGTGTTATGAGCTTCCTAAAGGATGGATGGACTGGATAATGTGTTTCACCATCAAGTCAACTACAAACATCTGCATATACTTGGCTACTTTTACTGGCCTGGCACAAAGCACACCAGATGGGATCCTGTGGGGAAGAGGAGAGGAGAGGAGAGGAGAGGAGAGGAGAGGAGAGGAGAAGCAATATATGGATGATTAATTCTAAGCACAAAATCCAGCAAGCAGGCTCAATTTCTTATATGGCTTGTGTAAGCCAATGTAGATAATTTAGATATCATAATGCCAAGTCACACAAAAAAATAAAAACCCAGTTATACTCATCACCTTGTCTTTTGGCCACTGCAACATTTGGCCTCATTCCATCCTATAGGATCATTTTCATGAAAAACAAGCTTAGCAAAAAATTTTCATGAAAAGAAAGTTTAGCATTTTCATGAAAAGAAAGTTTAGCAAAGGATAAACTGTTCCTAGTAATAGGAGATATGCAGAGTCCCAGACATGTGCCAAGCCCAGAGTTCCTTTAAAGACATAATATGAAAAGTTACTCTTGATGTGGTTGGGGGATAAATTATATTTGTTTTTGCCTGATTTGTAGTGCAGAAAGAAACAAGAAACACAAGAAGTTTCTCTCACACACACCTCAGATCCAAACACATAATTTTGCTGCATAACCTTGTGGCAAGAAAATGCTGCTTCACAGCTTATGTCTACAAAGGGAAAACACATGAAAAAGACCTTTTCAGTGCACCAAAGAGTATAGGTGCAAACCATCCTGTTTATTTTCTGCACATTGAAAAAAAGCACCAAAAAAAAAAAAAAAAAAAAAAAAAGGAAAAAGGAGGGAAGAAAAGAACAGGAAATACAGCAGCTCATTGCGTTAACAAGCTATTCGTAGCATTAGGCTTGATCCATGAGAACTGCATTGCACTGGACAACTTGTAGTAAAATTCCTATCCGATGGAGTTTGCAACCACATATTAGGCACAAAGGGTCTCTACCCACCACGACAAATCTCACTGAGGACAGAATGTCCAGGAGTCACCAGGTGATGGGCCAACCTAATCCAGCCACCTTAAATATCCTGAAGCATCCTTTTGAAGCTGTTCCCCTATCCTCCAAATTGTGAGATATTTGGGGGAAGAAGAAACAGAAAATGCAAGATTGATAACTAACATACTGACAGCGCTCTTGTCAGGATAGGATTCAAGTCTCTGCTCCATCAAATATAATTAAGTTTTTTTAAAAAAGCACAAAGGATTCAGCAAGAGAGACTGCAAGAGCCCTGAATCAGAATATGCTGCAATATGGTGATCAGCAAACCTTATCCAGTACAGAAAACACACTCAAGTAACTACAAATTCATTTTACAGATGAGTTCTATAGTCACTGAACTACTGGATAAAAAGAAGAGACAGCTGTGCTTTCTGCAGATTCGGTTTGACGCTGCTTTCTGGATCAATTCCTCAAGTGACCTACACAAAGAAATACCCACTTTCCAACTCTTGAGTTAGAAAGGTATTAATACTGCCCTCTGTTTTCCTTTATATTTGCATTAATATGTCACCATGTTCTCCCAATGACAAAAGCTGTTTCAAAATCCTTCACATTAAGGACACACATTCTTTTTTCAATTTTTGCCTATATAAATGAGTTTCCTGAAATCTAATGGACTGCAAAGGAAGAAGCTGTTCCTTCTCAGAAAAAAATTCTCAAATAATTTTGAATGTGTTGTGATGGTACTCTAGAGACAAAGTTGTGAAAAACCAAATATTTAAAACCATTAAAATTTCCCATGTTACAGAATTTTTAAAAATTAAATCAATGCATTCTAGGAAGGCTGTAAAGAGGAGAAAGCAGCCTGAAGCCTAAAGCTAGGAATCTACTAATTAAGATATGTAATAAAAATGTTAATCAAGCAAACTTATGGAGGATGGGGGAAAGAGATTACATAATCCTCTTGGCACTGTATAGTATCTCAGTGCTCTCACACAGGAAAATGGTGAATAAGTAAACAAGTAAGAGAGAAAAAAAACAGTTCCTTTGATTGTGGGCCAAAGAAGAAACCGTTCCAAATGGCTCCTCTAACCAACATTAACAGTTCAAGTAGAAAACATTCAGATCTAAGAGCTCTTTCTAGTGTGCTAGCCTGGGGATAGCTCACAAAAACTAACCAGGCAGCCTGCAAAACTGGAGTATTTTAGATTATTCTGGTTAAATATGGTCATAGCAATGTCTTTTGTTATTCTATTTCCTTATAACTCTATTTCACAATTACAAAACTATAAGTAAACAGGATATTTGGTTCTGTGACCTGTATTATAGATGTTTCACTGCTGACCAACAAGGAAGTTCAAGGCCAGGTTGGATGGGGCTTTGGTGGAAGGTGTCCCTGCCCATGGCAGGGAGGGTGGAGCTAGATGGTCTTTAAGATCCCTTCCAAACCAAACCATTCTGTGATTCTATGATTCTTCTTGGCCCCTTTCTGGACCCAGTCCAACAGGTCCATGTCATTCTTATGTTGGGGGCCCCAGAGCTGGACGCAGTATTCCAGGTGGGTCTCATGAGAGTGGAGTAGAAGGGTAGAATCTCCTCCCTCAACCTGCTGGTCACGCTTTTTTTGATGCAGCCCAGGACACAGCTGGCTTTCTGGGCTGCAAAAGCACATTGCTGTGAACACATATCTAACATAAATTAAAAGTAGTATACACAATAATGTGTAAATGTGAACCAAAGAAGAAACAGCAGAGCAGAGATCATATTATAAAGTGTATTAAATTATTCCAAACAGACCCAAAGGTGAGGAGGAAGGAAACATATATGTCACAGTTCTCCCAGAAACGAACTATGATGTTGGCAACTGGCTGTAATCCTTCTTGTCCACCCCAAACCAAAGCCTGAACCTTAGGACCCAGAAACATAGTGGAAGGATGGCAGTAATACCAGAGGAATATGGAGATATTAGACAGTGTATCTTAACTGTATATAATTTGAATCATAAATGTTAATACAATTGTAAGTGGACTAGAGGTTATTCTTTGATCAATCTCTTAAGACTCAAATTAGAATCACAATAAAATCCCTGTTTGTGTATGATATATACTTATTTTCCCTGTAACAAAATTTTGAGTGTTGCAAATAGGTGCATGTCTCTGGAGTTTCAAAATGGTAATAATCATTTGTAATGTGCAATTTTGATTGTAATGGTAATACTCCTGTAGCTAATAAATGTAATTATTAATATGTGACCTCTTGTCTGGAAAATCTCCAACAGTATGTGCAGTTTAATTTCATACAACAAACCTGTGTAGGACCTGGATTTTTTTTTTAAATATAAAAAGATTCATTTTTATATGAAAATGTTTAGTTTGGTAAGTATGACAATGCAGTATCAGAACAATGAAGAAAAAATCTATTAATTGAACATGAATGTATAATACCTACATGGAGATTACTTTTCATCACTCTTTTTTTTTTTAAATCAACATATTTAAATAAAAATATTTAAAGAGTGAAAATTTTTAAAAAATTATACATTACATAGATTGTAAAAAAGCAAGAAAATTATGTTTTTTGTATCCAAGCCAATCACATATATATCTCTTATACAAATTTCAAAATGGATGTGTCATAAAAACTATGGAAGTAGGAAAATAAAATAAATGATATTAATATTTTGCACTTTTTCCCTAGATATCAAAGTTAGCTATAAGTATTGCCACTTACAAAGAAGGTAGCTTAGGAACAGAAGAGTTCTCTGAATTATCTGGTTACAGACTTGCCTGGCTATTAATATCCATTCACCTAAATCACTCTGGTGCATGAAAAGAGTTCAGAAAGCACATCTGAACCATTGGACAATCTTTTGATTTTCATATCTTGGCTTTGTTTTCAATGGTAATATATAAAGTTTTCTGTATACAGGTGGTGGTTTTCATGTAGTCTTCAAGTAGACATGGATTTCAGCATGATCCAGGTATTTACAAAGGTGAAATGCAACCCCAACAACATGCAGGTTGGGAACAAATCATGTACATAAGAGAGAAGTCAGGAGAATTAGGCTATAAATACACAGAAGCAATGACAAACCTCTAACCCTTAACTGTGTACCACTACAACCCGATACAGTAATTTACTACATCAATAAAATTGGATGGAGTATCAGAAGAAAAATGCCTGTAAAAAGGAAAAAAATCCCTTCCTAAAAATAGCAGTGACAAAGGAAAGGTTAAAACTGCAATAAACATGCCTTTTTTTTCTCTGCACTCTGGAGTTTTGAAGAAAAAGTGAAATTTACTCCACTCGATAGTCAGTGATGTATATAATTAAATAGAAAGGTTTTGGAAGATGTGATTTTATGGTTACCATAGCAACTAGCACCTAGATGGTCCATATTCCTGTGCTCTTCTAACATAAAAAAAAAAAAAAAAATCCGTCTATGACCCACTTGAAAACAAAGAGGTTTGTAGTGTTCAGGCTCTCATTGTTCTTTGCAGACATCTATTATCACCCAGAATCAGGCTGCTGGGATAATCCTACTCTGGAAATATTCCAGTGGTTTTACCAAACAGCTGTATACATACTCTGTGTCTTGACCTATAGCACAACAGTGGAAAACCTGTGCACAGTCATATATGGCTCTATTTGGCTATATGTGGCTCTAATCTATGTATAGGGAGAGGAAAGGAAGGTTTTAAATGTTTGTTGCATTTCATAGCCTGAGCTACTTATATTTAGAAAAGTTTTAGAGGTCTTTTGCCACTATCACTCAGCTACTCTCATCCCATCCCTTTAAGAACAACAAACTTTTGAAACCTTATTTGTAGTGAGCAGAAGTCGAAAATTTTCCCAAATCTCACCTTACTGTTCTAGCATAAACCGAAGTTGAACTAAAGCAGAAGTGCTGAACAGCTTATTGCCAGAGAGAATTTTCCTGTGTTCATGTTGATAAGAAAAGCTCTTCACCTGTCTCATGCTGCACCTGAGAATTTAAGAGAAAGGGACAGCAGAAGTGTGACAAATGGTACAAAGTTATTATCTACTGTAAAAACATGTAGTACTTGTGGACACAAACTAATTTTTCTGAGTTTCGAAAATCTCTACTTGCAAATCTTTCTTATGTGAGTTTTTCAAAGTAGGCAATAACATTCAAACATGAGAACTAAAATTCAGCCCAACAAAGTATATTACCATTTTGTTAAGTTTACTGTCTCTTCCTTCAGAAATCTCACAAGTGTTATTTTTAATTTTAAATGTAATCCTTGAGCCTCTAGGAGTTTGCTTCTACCTTATGTACACATGAAAGACAGAATTAATATTAACATTAATGTTAAAAAGGCAGGAAGATGTTATTTTTTTGTTTTCTACTGAAAAGTCTGGTTTTCATTCCAAGCGAATTTGAGAGCAATTTCTTAATGAGAGCAATTTCTTAAAATCTCTCTCTCTCTCTCATTTTTCTTTTTTACTAAGGATTTGTTTCTGTGACATCAGAGGTGGAAAAATAAGACAAAACAAGTAACACAGAACATCTCTTTATCACATATGGGTTTTCGGTCTTCTAATAATTGACTATAGAACACATGTAAACGTAACATATTTCTTTATTAACTAAATATTTCTTATTAGAATGACAGCTTCCCTTTTTACATTCCTTCACTCTTTTCCCTATGGGCCTTCCAATCCTTACTTCTAGGCGTCTTAACTTTAAATCATACTCATTTCCATTCTGTGATCAGAATACAAATACTCTGTACTGCCAGACAGGAATATAAGAAACTATCTTTTCCTCCACAGTCAGTAAAGCTTCCAATTCTTCCAGTTCATCTTCTCAGAATAACAATGGAAAAAGTCCAGTTTTAGAAATAGGACTAGGGAGAGGTTTTACACATGCAGTATGCTGCAAGTTTCTCTATAAGCCTTCATGTACTTGCCAACTCATATGCAGGGGACAGATGTTTGCCCTTCCACTTTGTTAACTACCTTGTCACAGCACATCACCATTTATGTATTACTTTGTGGAGGTTTGGTTTGCACAATTTAGGCTGCATTTCCACCTGTGCTTGAGTAGGATTAGAGAAGTACTTGTTAAAACTACTGGATTACCTTATGTTTATATAGCCATTTTCAATTATTACTTCTAATATTCATATTACACAGCAAATATTACACAGCAAAAGTCTGCTCTGTGCTTATCGCAGGTAACGAGTTTGCTGTTCTAAACCAGAGATCATTTGTCTACCTGCAGAAGCTAGGCAATTTTTGCATTGTGTTTTCACTAGGGCAGCCAACCCCAGGTGGGTTAACTGTAAGCGTGGCAAGACAACCAAGCATCTAGCCCAACTATGTAGCTTTTTGATTTCATTCAGGTGCAGCCAGCAAGGACAGACACACTGTACCATGCATAGGCTCACCTGTGAATTTAAGTGAGGCTACTGAATGACTTCACATACATTTGAAAAGAGTCACCATGTGTGAAAAACTTATGTCGTAATCAGTGTGTGGCATTTGATCCAGAGAGCTAGCTGAGACAAGAACAAGACCTGTATAAAATCCGTAGAGGCAGACTGTTGATTCCTAATAGCAGGGCACAGTGACCTTGAGCACCCCGCTGACACTGGTGGATAACGCGATGTGTGGGTGCACGACCCATGCATTGGCATCAGGTATCAATTTACCAGCCTCAGACTGAAAAGTTAATGTTTACATGCTTTGTAGGACTCCTAAAGTGGGGCTGAACCCTTCAGTCTGACTGTATGATACATATTAACACCTTCCACTGTGTCAATTAAAAATTAATAATGAAAAATTCATTTTTCTGATACAGTCTATTATTTATCTTAGCTAAAATGCCTCATACATTTGACATATGTTTAGCACTATGGAAACATGCAAAACATACTGCTGCCTCCTGACTTACACTGCTATGACTGAAAGTAGAATTGGAATTATGTGAGGGGAGTTGAAGATGCTTCACCGTCAGGAAAACGTGCCTTGCTCTTTTTCTTTTCAACACCAAATTCAACTGCAAAATAAGGCTATTTAATCTATGGAGTCAGAAAACACAAGCATAATTCACAGGTAAATGAAGAAATGCCAGAATTCCTGAAGCACATTTACACTCTAAAAAAAAAATATTCTTACTGTAACCCTGCTCTGTCAGACTCCAACTGAAATAAAAAAGGGGAAGTTGGAAGGGCTGATGTTCACACACCACCAGTCCAAAGTTACTTAGCACAATTGTTTCTGTAATTGCAGCTCACTGGGAATGTTCAGTGGTCCTCAAAAATCAGACTTCCAGTTGACTGATGATGGGTTTTGTTAGATGCATACACTGAGCTGGGAAATTTAGCCGCACACATCAAGACCAGAGAATTCTCGACACTGCCACAGGTTTTGGGGTGATGCATACACTGAGCTGGGAAATTTAGCCGCACACATCAAGACCAGAGAATTCTCGACACTGCCACAGGTTTTGGGGTGAAGGGTGTCTTAATGGGATCAAAGCTGTTCTTCTTCATACAAATATATATCTCTTTTGCTGAATTAATAGAACATTCATGAGACTGTACACTACTGAAACTCAACAGCTGCTTTAAACTGGGGAGAGTGAATAATTAGTGACTATAGGAAATGAATTTTCTAAGAAAGCTCTTAAGGAACTTAAAATTAACTATTTACATACTATTGCTTCTGATGAAGTAGGTATGTCTCACTGAGATGTCACAATTTTTACAAAACTGAGATTATTAAAAAAACCTTTCCAGGTGAGGCTTTTTTTTTTTTTTTTTTTTTAAATTAGCAGCATATACACACCATCCCTCAACTCCTAAACAAGACAAATTAGCTACTTTCAGGCTTTATCAACAAGAGTGGTGACATCCTTGCATCTGAGATAGCAGAGAAACACTAGGGCATTTCCTCCTACAGAGGAAATCAGATGAGAAGAGTACACTCCTGCTTTGGGGGTGGAGGGAGACTGGAGGAGGCAGCAGCTTGCAGCTGTAAAGCTGCAGGAGCACATACCCTTGCCCAGGAGCAAAGGCTGTCTCCACATCTGATGAATGGGGAAATGTCAGCCAGAAGAACTGAAAGAAAAAGTAGTGAATCAGTCCAAAGTTCTCTGAGGTTCTTCTGTATCCTGCACTCACTTCTAAATCCATACCTGGAGATACAATAATGACAAAACAAGGTGACAATTAAAGGCTATTTTACAGAGGCTTCCATTCTGCAACATCATGAAGTATTGCAGTCAATAACTCTGGTGCCTCAGGAAGTATTGTGCTGGGTGAAATCATATCCCTCAGAGGAACAGAACTCTTGTGTTCAAACACTTGATCTTACTTTATAGATGAGACTGATTGCTGATGGCAAAGAAAATTGCAGTCCATGTGTAGGAGCTATATGAAGGAGCATGATATAAATCCCAAGCTGGGACTGAGGACCTTTCTGTTCCTGGCGAGCAGCCTGTTAAAGGTAGCCTGGACCTCTGGGGGTTCACAGCCCAGTCTATAGCTTCTGCCCATTTGACTTGGTGGTCATACTCTGGACTATCAGCTCTGCAGGGAGAGGATGCTGATTCAGCCTCCTTGTCAGATGGAACAGTGGCAGCCAAAAAGAACTAAGCCTCTAGGCTGGGAATGAGAGACCCAGCAGTGCAGGAGGTGTGATCTGTGAGCACATTCAGGTAGAGAGAGGCAAGCTCAACACATACACATGTAGGAAGGCACAGAATCCTGTGAGAAATGGGTACAAAACCCTTGACAACAAGAGTTGCAAACAGGCCATGAAACAGACTTTGTGTGGATAGTGCTGCCATAGCCATTACTCTTCCCAAAACACATCACACCTGTGTGTGACATGTGCCAGAGGAAGAGACTGCTGGAGGTGGCCAAGCTCACAGTCACCCCCTAAACCTCTCCTGTTGCCACCACAGGGGAACTGGCCGCTCTGGCAGATGGTTACACCAGCCAGGACATTTGTTTTCTTATCCTGCCAGTTAAATTCTTCAACAGTAGTACAAAGCCACAATAAAGAGACCAGCAAATCAAGTACATTATTAACTGGTATGGGAAGTTTAACCAAAACAACTTTGCAAAGAAATTAACCGTGCAAGCAAAGCTGTATCTTTCACCATCTCCTACATGCTGCCTAGGTAATCTGCATATTTAAACAAAGCTTCCTAGTATTCATGCCTGAAAGTGCATGCCAAGGGAAACTGAAGCCAGATGGTTAGATGTCAAAGTGACTAAAAAATTGCTTTTAAAAAGGTAGGCTTCCAATAATTAATAGTCCAGATCTTCAGATAACGTAGATTACCAAAGTGAATTGCATAGTTCTGATTTACACTGCCACACAATCTATTTGTGTGTGTTCAACCCTTATTCTCCAAAACATTTAGCACAGATTGCTTGGATAAGTCATTTTCAAGGTGAGGAGGAGGGAACCGAATGTCCATTTGCTGTAAGCCTTTAAGGATATGACATATTCTAAAGCACTCTAAAACATAACCATGTGCTAATTAAAACTTCATACCTTTACATAATAAAGCAGGAAAGAGATACAACTCCAGCTGGAATAAACATCCCACTAGAGCGGACAGACAAGGCAGAGGTTCTAAAGGCACAAATGGCAGTGAGGCACCTCCCATGGAGAACTGGTGATGACAGGTCAGGTCAGACAATTCTGCACTCTCGGTATACTAACAGAAAGATGTCAAAAAGCTTCTGAAGACAAAATGACTGTCACTGTTCTTTGCTGATCAAATAAAATTTTGCAGTTTAAGTTTCAGCTTAATTCTTAGCACTCGTAGAGTGGTTAAAGAATATGATAACTCTTCCCACCTGGTGGACTCTTGTGTTACATCATGCATGGCAGTAATCAAGACAGATTAATGTTCTCTGTCTGCTGACACTGAGAAGAATAGCCTGTTTTTGCTTCCATATTTTATTACTAAAGTCTTGTTTTTCAACCTCAAACAGCCCCAAGACAATGCACTGTAATAATTAAGCACAAAAAAAAAGTTTAAAGAACATTAATAGACTGGATGAAATCAACAAAAGTCAACAATTGCACTCAGCACTGACAATCCAGCCTTAACATACTGCTGAGGTAGGAAACAACAGAAGGTGGGTGTGTTTATTTAAAAAGGTTCCCCCCTTTCAATTAGTATTCAGGGATCCCTGTGCATCAACTACTATAGTTAAAGGACTAAAAATCCCCCCAAAACAAAGCAACAACTGTAAAGATGGGTGGATAATGCAGTACTGGAGCATGTTGTACAGAAAGGCTGTCAAATTTGCAACCCATTTTTTCATGGCCCAGCTAGACTAAGCCAGAGTTGACCTGATCTAGCAGTGGCAACAGTCCTGCTTTGAGCTGGAGTTTCGACTCAAAGACCTTGAGTGGTCCCTTCCCACTGATGTTTCGGTGACTTGATGGTTCTATGGAAACAGCCGCAAGATGGTGTCCTGATGGCAGGATGTGCTTGTGCAGCTTAAACCTTAACAAGAAAACAAGTAATACTGCTATCTCTCAAACTTATGTGCAGCCTGAGACTTTTCCAGACTACCAGTAGTGGTATAACTCATACTGAAACAAGTAGGCAAAACATCTTCTAATGAAAATAGTTATACTTTTAAGTACGGTTTTAATTACAGTGACAAAGACAATTGATTTTGACACATGGAAATAAATTTACTCTAATGCTTGTACTTACAAGACCCAGACCATAAGTATTAAATTCTTAGCTTACTTCTAAGTTCTTGAGCTGGCTTCCTTCATCTGCTTTATTTTTCTTTTATTAAGAATTAAATAAAGCTATCAAGCTCATCTTTCTGACTGAACTCAGCCTTCTTTGCTTGGGTAAGTACAGGCAATAATTACAACTGCGAGCAGTGCAAAGGCTGTTTTAAAAATGTTTTTTATTTTAAAGGGTCAGTCCCAAGGTGATTAGCACCAAATTCAAATGAGCTTTTAACCTACCTCCTTCACTCTGATGTTGATTTAACTGGGAAAATCCTGCTGGCAATGCCAGTTTTAAGAGCCAGCCTTTGAAGCTGTACAATAGCAAAAGGCTACTTGAAGTCCAAGGAGATTATGTTTAGTGCGGCGCTCTTGTCGGCTGTCATTATCACTTCATAGGAGAAGTTGATCAGATCTTTCCAGCCTGACCTCTGCTTTAGCTAGCCTGGACCTGTCTAAGGCTGTACCTGTTGGGTCCTGCCCACCTCTGCAGCCAGGCTTGGCTCCCTCCCAAACAGGAGTGTCAAGTCAGGTCCCCTTCCTGCTTGGCCTCTCATCTGTCTCTTCAAGCCTTCACGGAGTCCAGCTTCTCTGACACTTGTCCTCTTTCCTCATTGAGCACTAACGCAGGAACAATGGGTGTTCTGCTTTCATTTTTCCTCTCTGTGGCAGGGTGGGTATGCACATCCTCCCCAAATTCAGTGGCTTCATGTTTATCCACTGCTACTGGCTGAAACAGGGCTGCAGTGACCACGGGTGGGGGGTGGGCAGTGAGACCCTGCCCACAAGACCCCCCAGCACCAAGTTGTAAAAGCTTCTTTTTATTTCAAATGTTTATTCACCATTAACTTAATTTTCTTTTGCTTGGATCTAGTGTGTTTATTATATGGAGAGCTGTTAGGGATGTTTTTAATTAAGGTTGTCTAATAATTTCCTTCATAGCTTTCAGTTTTCAGTATAGTTTATAACTGCAGGACTATTAATAATTCTGGGCTAAATTTTGCATGCTTTGTTTCTGGCTCAAGTGGAATTGGATATGGGATCATCAGATAGCCTGCTCTTGCTTCCTATTTTTCTTCCCCAAAATATGCTCTTGTTTTAATAAAGTACAGCAGGCTGGGAGCTAGATGATCATAAATTGCACTTTCATCATTTCTACTGCATAATGCTAATAATTCTGTGCAATTGTATCTGTAATCAAGCAAGGTGTTATACATCTTTTGCACAGAAAGCATAAAATTGTCAATTCATTAGCTTAACCACTGGAGCAACGGAGGTTTTCAAAGATTGTGCAAGGTCACCAATGCAAACAGGGATTAAAATTTCATAGAAGAAATGTGATGTTGTCCACCATACACAATGCTTCCATACTGCTTGCTTTTGTAAAACTATTAAACAGAAGAAGTCAAAACATGAAAAGCACTTCTGCAGTCATCAGATTTTTACACTCTGATTGTAGAGGATGCCGCATATAACACGTCAGAGACACTCTCAGTTAAGTGGCTAGGCTTTTCCAGACCTCATGATAGCTGGCTGAAAGCCCAAATTCAGCTTTGCCAATCAGCATGGGGAGTCACACATTATTTCTAAAGACTGAAATAAAAAGTTATTGTGATAATTTAAACAAAAAAAAAAAAAGTTACTTAAATTTTAATTCCACTGGGTATTTCAGTAGCAAATGCTAACCGGAAGTCTTGGTGTTCTTGCTCTTTTCCTCCCCTCTTATATCTTCTGTCATCTTTCTTTTCTTTGTCTCTCTTTCCTTCCTTCACAAGGTTAAAATTACATACAGGATGGAAATTCAGGATTTCATATAAGTTCTCACTCTTTTTTCTTCTGCACTGTGTCCCCTTTGGGAAGAAGGTTGCCTTCAAAAACTCTCCAGAACTTGTAAGATTAACTGCAGTCTGGGGCAGGCACAAGTGGACACAATCCCAGGGCTGCTCAGCACCAGTAATTTGGGTATGAGCTCTGGTGAGAACTGTTCAGTTCCCAGGACTCCAGGCAGCAAGTCTGCCCTCTTTTCTTCTATTTACTGCTACCATTTTCAACAAGTTGTCAGGAAGGCTTTCTAGCCTACACTCTTCCTGCATTCACCACTTCAAAATAGGTATCTTGCATCTTTTATCCTTCCTGGTTAGGCTGTTCAGGGGTCTAAAGTGGCCCAAGGTGTCCAACAGCTGTTGAGCACTGCTTCTGTCCTCCTTGGTAAAAACAGAAGAGCATGTATCTGTGGCCCAACCCTGTTTGCCTCAGCAGTGAGAGTAGCTTCATTGAAGTTACTCTTAAACCATTCAGGCTTTGACCCTTGTGAAGAAAACTGCCTTCACTTTTGGCAGTGAATGCAAGATCACTCACTCTTCTCCTTCTACTACAATACCTAGGTCCAATGGATAAGGAAGACAACCCGACTCTAAAGTTCTCCTGTTCTGTGAAGTTAACCTTCACTTTAATCCTTATACTTTTCATTCATTTTTGTGAGTGCAATTTCTTGAATATATCAGGTCACGAGCTTTAGCAGCAGAAAAAGAGAAGGGGCAAAAACTATTGTCAGACAAGAATGCTAATTCTGAGAGCGAGCATCAAAGGTTGAGTCAGCCTGTGCTACATTGTGAGAGTTCAGCCATGCTCCATTCATTTGTGTGACAAGCCTCATTATGAGGAAGCTTTTTAAAAGCAATTCATTCTGAGGAAGCTTTGGATACAGTTCCAAAAGCAGAAAATAAAACCTAGGAGAACTGGGGAAAGCAAAAAGAGCACGCAGTAAAATCAAGCAAGAAGGCATACAAAAATCAAGTCTTTTGCAAGTTCATTTTTTCATTATGTTTGACATTCTTCAGGAGACAGAACTGTGCTGCAGACTTGTGGCCTCAGGCGGTGAAGCTGGAAGAAGAACACACACAGCTGTGTAACATGGAAAAGATATAAAAACTCAATTGACAAGATCGTGATGCTAACTTGTTCCAGAATTACATCAGCCAAGGTAGACTATTTTGAAGTAGAAGATTTTACATATTCCTAACTATTTTACCATTTTGGTAAATTTTGGACCATTAGGTGGTGATCAAAAAATGTGACATCTAAAGTTCAGCTGAAAAACTAAAATCAAACCCATCACAAACAAATTAGACAGATTTTCTGAAAAAACAAACAACGCCTTGAAGTTGTGTTTGTTTTTTTGGCATACCATAAATAACAGTTCTAAGCATACAGCTAGAAAAAATATATACCTTGATGGTACCCGATGGGTTCTAACAACTTCTAGGATTTGTGACTGTCATTTTAAAGTCAACCACACCATTACGGACAAATTGAAAGAAAACAAACAAGTAGTGTTTTGTGCTCCCTCTGCTGGTTCTTGAGCAGCAGCTAGTGACAAATGCCAGACCCAGAACTCCACTGTTTGTCATAATTCAGTAGTGATGAAGGAGAAACAAGCTTTGACTTTCAGTGGGCTTTTGTAAGTGGTTGTTTTTGCTATTATGATGTAAGTGAACAACAACAACAAAAAAGCAATTTAGCTCACTTTTAGAGGAAAAGTACACTTCTCTCTTTAAGAGTGATAGAAAATTCATTTCTAATGTTTGCTCAACTTCATGGCACCTTGCAACGATCAATACTGGGCCAACGCTTGGGACAAGGCTGCGAGACTGAGTGGCTTGCAATAGTACAGATATTGGCAAACTCTCTCCAAGTACTTGTTGCGGTTAAGATTCTCAGTCTCAGTCTGAGCTAATAGTTGATCAAGCCTCATCTACGCTTATTAGCCCAGTAGAACTGAGGATTTAACTCATATGCTCAGAGGCTGTAAATACAAAAGATTTCTTATTAAAAAAAATGAAAGATGAGATTTAACATAAATAAACTAGTGTGTTCAATAAAGTAAATTTGTACTCACTGGGTTTACAGGAAAATACAAATGAGTTTGAGATAGGTTGATATTCTGGCATGCTTCAGTGCAAACAAAGTTTTTCCTGTCCTACATGGCATCCACAGGTGCTGCTTAGAGGGATGGCTCCTCTCACCCAGCAATGGTACTTCTGCTGGCAGTTCCTGCAGGAAGAGGAAGGTGGAAAGAGGGATCCCAGAATACAAGATGAACTCATTACTCTTGAAAAAGTGTCACATTTAGCTTTTAGTAAAAAAAAATGAAGAGAGAGCAGAAGTCCAATGGGACTTCTGGGATGAGTTAGATTTGACTCATAATGAATGAAGAACCTCTTGACCTTCAGAAGAACAGAAGCTGACCTTCTGCACATAAAAACATATTGGTAGATATTTTAGGTCTGATTAAAGCTGGGGTTTGCTTCCAGCATTAACTCAGGGAAAAACATGCAATCTAAATACAGAGTGGAACAAGGGAAGTACTTGCACAAACACCAGAAACACATATAACTCCAACTTTCTCGTTGGGAACTTGTGACGTTCTAAAACACCAAAATAACATGCATGTTAATGTTTGAATACATTGCTACGGCCCTAAAGCTATAAAATATTATTCCTCTATCAGCACTTTCATAATTCTACTATTTCTCCTTTTTTCTACTGTGTCATTCTGCTCTGGAACTGCATTAGTACAATTTCTTCTATGTGGGCCACAGTTGCAGAGATCATTTGGGGAGTTCTCATTTGGTGGCAATAAGTGAAAATCAACCTAGTCCCAAGGCAGATACGAGTTCCCCAAGGACTACAGGATTGCGCCAGCAGAGCACCTGTGTAAACAACTGGAGGACCAGGCCACCTTCTTGGTGCATCCCACACTTCTGACCTTAGCAGGCTCTTCATCATTTATAGAATTGCTCTTAAAAGCAATTTCAGAGGGATATAAAATGCCTTCCTTCAGCAAAGAAACTTGTGTAAGGCACACATGAAAAAGATATGAGAAAATTCCACTGGCCATTTGATAAACCCTAAGGAACAGAACTTGCTAACATAATGAAGCATGAGACATCATCAGGAGGCTGCATTTATCTGGAGAAGTGTCAAACAGCACAGTTTTATGAAGCATGAATAGTGTGCATTATGGAAAGGGAAAAAGATTTTAATTTTATTTCAACCTCAGCTACCAGCCTACCACCCCTAGGGTAGAGATGTTTTCATATGCAAGACCGCATAGTTTAGAAAGTCATATAAATTATTATGGCATGAATAACAGTAAAAGTATCAAACCCAGTCTTTTCTTTGTTGTAAATGGTAGGTAAATTCCATCCTTTCTATGTTATTTTTTTTTCTTTAAGGATATCCTAAGAAAAATTAATTCTTGCTTTAAAATAAAACGGACAAGGAATAACATAAAAATTGAAATACATACACTATTCATTTGACTCAATTGCATAAGAGAAAGATAGATTCAGGGAACATTTTGCTTGTGATTCACTGAAGACTGCATTTTTAATGAGATCTATATGCTTTAATTTTCTGGATAGTTCCGAGTCGTAATGTACATCTGCGTACTATTTCCCTCTGTGAAAATTACAACATCTATGAATTATGTTTATAACATCCCAAAACTGTAGAGAGAGAGATCAGATCTGGCAGCATTAGGGTGTAATTTTAGACTGTACCCAGTTGCCTGATAACCATTTACACCAGAGATGCTACTATGCTTTCTTATGAACTGCAGTTTATTACTGGTAATATATTACAGAAAAAACAAAAAAAAAGTCCTCCCTCATTTCTGCAATGACTTTTGTATGACTAGAGCCAGTAGAAAGGAGTCTCAGCTTCTGGAAAAACAGCTTCAACTATCAGACTAAGATTCAGCTCAGGTCCTACCCCGCCTGGTAGGTGGTTGCCTCGCAGGGTCTGGGACAGCTGCATATCTGCTCCCCCCAAGAGACTGTACATGACACTAGCTGTAACCTTCTTGACCACTTTTGGGCCATCCTCCCTTTCCTCAGTTGTACTTTCAGTCTGGTTTGAAACCCTGCTTATGACTTTTGCTTCCCTCTACATAATGTCATATACAAAAATGCTCTAGTTCCACACTTAATTTTCTTTCGAGTCCCTTTTAACTCATCGAACATCATTATTTCTGCCGAAAATGTTTTTTTGTGTCTTGAAGACCCTATATTTGGCCTTAACACCACCTCTAAAAGGTGTAATGAACTATTCTAATGAGAAAAGTCTCTACAAAACAGGCAACTGAGCTGGTAATATCTCATTCTTAGCACTGTCACAATATTCATCAGGGCTATGCAAAGACTGAGCATTAATTATTTCAGAGAGCTGTCTTTTCTGAAATTTTCAAGTGTCCTCATCAAGATTTGAGTAAAATATTCTCAGGTCATTGTCTGAATTTCATCTTCTTAGAAATAAAAATTATGCAACCAGAATAATAATAATAAGCAAAATTAAAATAAAATAATAATAATTTAAACATCTGAGAAAAAACAAATCCCAAACACACCCACAACTATATATAAAGCGGGCATTAAGAATAATTTTCAATGGAAATAATAAGGCCAATTTCTTCCCTTTTGTACCTAATTTACAATAAGTAGAAAGAAAATGTAAACACTGTTCTGAAATACTGCAGAAGAATTACGAGGCTAGTGATACCTGATCACCGTGCCCAGTTATTTTCTGAGTACTAATTCCTGCACAGCACGGTCTGCTTGAGAGGTGTGAAAGATCAACAGCTGTAAAAACAGAATGATAGCTGCACTGAAGCTTCACACCTGCATGCAAAGACTCCTTCATCAACTCTGTGAACTTTGTCCTTTAACTATAGGGCAAAGGAGTTTTTTAAGTGTCATGCTGTTGTTTCCTTAGTAAACAGCGGGCATAATTAAAGCTATTATGTATCCTCCAGGTAAAAGGATACCAGCATTAAGTTGGAAAATATATGGCTTAGGATTTAACTGGTTAGATTTGTAACTCTTCTACCGTAGATGATAAAACATTACCAAATTAAAAAAAAAAAAAAAAGTGGTAGTAAATTTTTGTTATTGCATGGGAAATGGCTGCAACACTTAGCTGTAAATGCAGCTCATAGTGAAGCTTTATTAATAAATAGGCTTCTGACAAGAAACGTTTATTTTAGTACAACATATTGTAAGTTGCACTGAATTGCATTGTATTTAGCAAACAGAGCTACCTACAGATCTAGAAATAGCTACAGCTGGAATAAAATGCGAGAGTTAGCAGAATCACTTTGAAACTGTGAATTTAAACCCAGAAGTCAGTGATATAGTAATCACTTGCTGTTCTCGAAGGACACTAAGAAATTAGCAGAGGGGTAGGGTAGAACAAGAGAGGTGTAATTCATCATTCTCTGGGCATTCTTTTTTTAAGTAGAAAAATGGTGCTAAGGTGACTGGAATAATTTAGTTTGTTTTTTCCAAATCCACCAACTATGTAAATGATACAGACTATATTGATAAATTGTTAAAATGGAGTGGAACAAGCCCAAAAAATAGGGATCCATGGCAACAGCTGTCCAAACCAGAATATCTCCATCTTTCATTTAGAAACCTCCAGCAGATTGACTGAGTAATTCCATGCTGCAGAAATGCCTTTGGGATGTGTTCCTACTGGCATCCTTGTACCACCTGCTTTGGAAGCACTGTACCATGGGCCTTAGCATTTGCACAGACTTCTGCAAAAGGAAAATGTCAGCTTCCATCTGATGTCTCAGTTTTGTAGTTATAAAAAACGTACATGCATAAGCCATGGCTAGGCTTATAGAGGCAAGATGCACACATGCAGAGAGGGCTCTGTGCTGTTTATTTCACTGAGGCTGGAATCTGCTTCTTGATTTTTCCATGTAAACAAAATGATTATATGGTGAAAGTACAGTAGATTTCATGCATGTGAAATAAGACCTATTCTATGCTAGCTGGTAAATGGGAGCCCAGGAACACTGCCCTTTCAACTTTAGCCTTAAATCTTTAAAAGCTTCTTATAAGAAATACTTTTTCAAAATACATTCAGTTATTGATATGTCTTCCTTTTGAAAATATTTCCCATGTCATGGCTGAAATGATTTATACAGTGATAGACCGTATGGTCTCCCCCTGCTGTTATTATAAATTATGTTTTTACATCTCAGGGGAAGTGGTCTGAAAAAGGTTTATGTAGAGTGGTTAGGCTAGGGAATGACTAGAGATAGGGTACCTGGAGAATAAAACTAACTGCACCCTACAGGTTATAGAATAACAATAATATAAAAATAAGTACTGAAAATCAGAGAGGCCAACATAACCAAAACTGGAACTTAACACTGTAGACAGAAAAAACATGTACAATAATTTTGTATTGTGAGGGAACTTTACTAAACCATTATGCTGAATGTATTTCTTGGAAGCAGATGACTGGTGAAGTAAATACCTTTCCATTTTGATTTGTAGATCATCTTTGAACATGCTTGATGAAAAACCAGTCATTTACCACAGAACATCTTATAACGAAGGCCATCAAAACTGATATATACCAAGGTTTTACTGATATGTGACTAATTCTTCCACTACAGGATATATTTTACCTATTTGAGAAGCCCCCTACCCCTGAAGCCCCA